>NC_080066.1:9613970-9878588 GCF_949987535.1 Balaenoptera acutorostrata | reverse complement strand
AAACAGAATTGGAAAAATATGGGCAGAGTGTCCTGGAGGATTGACTGAGAAAGAAAAAAAAAAAAAAAACTCAAAGCAAATAAGATGTGAGTCTTTGGCCAGCAAAGCAAAGAGAAGAGAGAATGATTAGGGTTTAGGGTAAGACAACTCACTCTCTTTCCTCAGTAAAATCAGTAGAAATTTAATGGTGCTGAATTGTGGATTTAAAAAAGCTGATTTAATGGCCTGAACTGAAAGAACGGGTCATGGATTCTTGGGAGATGGCAACAATAGCTGTTAGCAGATCAAAAATTCAGGAGATGAATTGATTGCAACAAAGAGGGCAATTCCATAGCAATGTGGGGCATTTTGACAAGGCCATTTTAAACAATCAGTTTTGACATCACTGCATGAAAATGACCCTATCAAGGTGTAAAGCCATATTTTAAAGTTATAACCCTGCCTCTTCTCCTAGCCCAACCCACCAAGACTATGGGGCCCTTTTATTCATTTTTGTATTGTTGCAACTATTGTTTTGTTTCTTTTAGTTTAACTACATTTTATTCGTTTTAAGGATACTTAAAACTATTTTTATTATTATTACCAATACTGAATTATATAACATAATCATAATATATCAATAGTGTTTTAACTTATAATCAGAAAAGACAATAAAGATATTTTTTTGCAACCCAAACCCAGAAACGTGCCACTGATAGTTTTTCAAATGGGCTGTAGCAAGTTAAGGCAATTTGTCACTTTAGACAGAGGCTGAAAATATACATGGTGGTATTAAAATGTGATGGCTGCTGTTGGATGGAAGATCTGCATAACTGAGTAAACCAATATTTTCCAAATGACCAATGTGTGATCACAAAAATCATTCATGATTAAGGAGCCATTGAAAGTGCAAGGTAGGCAAATAAGCTTTAAAGAGAATGAGAAGTTCATGGAGGTGGGTGCAGAGTCTGCATTTCAGCTCCTGTTTAAGAAGCTACTACTTGTCGGTTACACTGAGAGTCAAAGAAGAATATCCACAATTATCCAAAAAGATGATTAAAATACTATTCTCTTTTCCATTAACAACAAAAAAATATCTTTTTTAGAATTTATAGATTTTAACACTTTTATTGAGATATAGTTCAAATACCATAAAATTCACCTTGTTAACATGTATAGTTCAGTGATTTAAGTATACTCAGAGATACATGCAACTGTTATCATAGTCAATTTTAGAAAATTTTCACCATCTCAAAAAGAGAACCCTTATTCTTCAGCAACCTTTCACCCATCCTTCATCCCCCAGCTCTCCACAACCACAAATCTAATTTTTCTCTCTATAGATTTGCCCATTCTGGAAATTTCGTATTAATTGAATCATATGATATGTGGTTTTTTGTAACTGGCTTCTTTCACTAAAACAATGTTTTCAAGATTCACCCATGTTATAGTATGTACCAGTGCTTCATTGCTTTTCACAGTCAAACGATATTCCATTGTATGGATAAGCACATGTTGTTTATCCATTCATCAGTTGGTGGACATTTGAATTGTTTCTACCTTTTGGCTGTAATGAACAATGCTGCTATGAACATGGGTGTACAAGTTTCTGTGTGGACATACTTTTACTTCTCTTGGGTCTACATCTAGGAGTGAAATTGCTAGGTCATATGTTAACTCTTAGTTTAACCATCTAAGGAACTACCAGACTGTTTTCCAATGTGGCCTCACC
Source organism: Balaenoptera acutorostrata (assembly GCF_949987535.1). Lineage (NCBI taxonomy): Eukaryota > Metazoa > Chordata > Mammalia > Artiodactyla > Balaenopteridae > Balaenoptera > Balaenoptera acutorostrata. The sequence goes on along the minus strand of NC_080066.1, from coordinate 9,876,877 downwards.
ATTTTAAATTCCCACCATCAGTGTATAAAGGACTTCTCCACATCCTTTACAACACTTGTTATTATTTGATGTTTTGATTATAGCTATCCTAGTGAGGATAAAATGGTATATTATTGCTGTTTTGATTTGCATTTACTTAATGATTAATGATGTTGAGCATTCTTTCATGTGCTTATTGCTCATTTGTATATCTTTTTTGGGGGAAAGTGTTCAGATACTTTGTCCACTTTTATGTGAGTTATTTGTCATTTTATTATTGAGTTGTAAGAGTTCTTATACATTTTAGATGTAAATCCCTTATCAGATATGTGATTTGCAAATATTTTCTCTCATTCTGAGGATTCTGTTTTCACTTTCTTCATGGTAGTCTTTGAAGCACAAAATCATTTTCTTGATAGTGTCCTTTGAAGCACAAAAAATTTTAATTTTAATAAAGTCATATTTGTCTATTTTTTTTCTTTTGTTGCTTATACTTTTTGGTGTCATAGGAAAGAATCTATTGTCAAATCTGTGGTCATGAAGATTTACTTCTCTGTTTTATTCTAAGAGTTTTATAGTTTTGGCTCTTACACTTAGGTCTCTGATCAATTTTGAGTTAATTTTGTATGTGAGATAAAGCTTCCAACTGCATTCTTTTCATGTGGCTATCCAGTTGTGTGTCACCATTTGTTGAAAAGACTATTCTTTCCCCATTGTATGATTTGCACCCTTCTCAAAAATCAGTTCACCATAGATACATGGGTTTATTTCTGGACTCTCAATTCTATTCCATTGATCTCCATGTCTTTCCTTATGTCAGTACCACACTGTCTTCATTACTGTTCCTCTGTAGTAAATTTTTAAATTAAGATATGTAAATCTTCCAACTTTATTTTCTGTTTTCAGGATTCTTTTGCCTATTCTGAGTCACTTGCAATTCCACATGAACTTCAGAGTCACCTTGTCAATTTTTACAAAGAAGCTAGGCTGCAATTCTGATAGGGATTGCATTGAATCTTTACATCAATTTGAGAAATATTCCATCTTAAAACTAAATCTTCCAGTCTATGAAGATGAATAAATTCCATTTATTTAGATCTTTTAAAATTTCTTTCAACAATGTTTAGTAGTTTTCAGAGTCTGAGATTTGCACCTCATTGGTTACATTTATTCCTAAGTATTTTATTCTTTTTATACTATTGTAAATGGAATTATTCTCTTGATTTCATTTTCAGATTGTTTATTGCAAGTGTATAGAAATGCAACTGATTTTTTATACTGAGTATATCTTGTGACCTTGCTGAATTCTAACAGTTTTAGTGGATCCCTTAGAATTGTGTCTATACAGGATCATGTCGCATGCAAATGGAAAGAGTTTTACTTTTTTCTTTACAATCTGGATGCACTTTATTTCTTTTTCATCCCTAATTTCCTTGTTATCATAGTCAATAATAACACCTCCAATACAAAGTTGAATAGAAGTGGTGAGAGCAGACACCCTTGTTTTGTTTCCGACCACAAGGAGAAGAAACAGATCTTTCAAATTTAGCTGATTTGTCATGATGCTCCTATCACACTGAGGAATTTCACTGGTATTTCTAGTTTGTTGGAGTGTTTTTTTAAATTGAGGTATAGTTAATTTACAATGTTGTGTTAGTTTCACGTTACAGCAAAGTGATTCAGTTATACATACATATGTGTTTATATATATACACACATCTATATATACACATTTGTTATGTGTGTATGTGCTTCTAATATGGCAAATGGTCCCTCCATTTATAGGCCCTACTTACCCGTTTCTTTGTACATATGGACATTTTCGATATTCTTGACATTATACCCAGCAACTCTGGGTACTAGCCACCCTCCACCCACACCCGGGGGTACTTTGGGGGCTTGTTCACTTTGTTGACTTGTGTTTTTGTTTGGGGACTGACTGGATTACTGTGGTGACGTCTTTGCTTCCTCACCTCAACGTGAAGCCTCAGGGGTCACGGCCCTGCGTGTGTCCACAGTCATGTTGGGATGGCAGTGTTTCAGGCAGGGCTCTCTTTGTCTCTTATTATGTCCACGCTCTGCTTACTTGTCAGTATTTGAGATATATTCCGACGCTGCAGGAGGGCTCCTCCCTACAGTTTCTTTCCCCAATTCACTCCTGCAAACAACTCAGTCTGCAGTTTAACCTCTATTGCCAACGAATCCCCCAACCTCCTCCTAATCACCCATCATCACGACCTTCACTGCCTGTGAGAGGGTCCTGAGGCTGGAACTTCTCCTCACTCTGTTTCAAAAGAAGGCAGTTCTTTGGGAAGAGAACACAAGGTGTGCCAGGGCCTCCTTCTCCTCCCAGGCAAGATCTCTGTGCCATGGCTCCGGGGTTGGGGACGAGACGGTGCGTGCTTGTCTCTGTGTGACACCACGGCTTTGGTAGCCTCAGTGCAGGAGACAGGGCAATGCCCTCAGGTCTTGTTGGCTTCTCTCTGAGTGTGGAACCTCCATCTTTCCAGCTGAGACAAGAACAATCAAGACTCGTGTGGGTGTGTGTACATACACGTATAGTTAAAGATATATTAATAATTTACATAAAATGTATAATTACAAAATAATGTAACAATTTAAGCCATTTAATATATATACATATTGATAATTTTGACCAGTTTTGCTGGGAAGTGGGTCTCATGCTGTCATGTCAGAAGTGGAACCTCATTTTTAAAGTGGCTTTGCACTATTGATACTATGTATAAAATAGACAGCTAATGAGAACACACTGTATAATAGCACAGGGAACTCTACTTAATGCACTGTGGTGACCTAAATGGGAAGGAAATCCAAAAAAAGAGGGGATATATGTATACGCATAGCTGATTCACTTTGCTGTACAGTAGAAACTGATACAACATTGTAAAAAACTATACTCCAATAAAACTTAATTTTAAAAAATAAAAATAAAGAAAAACTTGGATGTGAGGACAAAAAGAAAATCAGGCACATTTACCTAAATGTTATAATGCTACTCTTCCAGAAATTTGTTTCTTAAGCATAAACTATGTGTGTCTTAAAATAAATAAATAAATAAAATAAAGTGGATTTGCCTCCAGATGGGCTATTAGTCCTATTCTCCAAAGCCAAAGATGTTTCTTTATATATGAACTATGTTATTGAGAGAGAGGTTATTGCAGATATCTTGTGCAACCTGAACGGCATGTTGCTCTAGCTCATTGTCTCTAGTTATGTATTATTGAATGTAAGGGAGAAATCTGAGAAGTCGTGATGTGGAGCTTTCAAAATATAAGTGGCTTCTCAGAGAAAAAGCAGATAGTTTGCTCAGAGCAGCTGGAGGTCTGTGTTGGGGGTGAGGGTCTGTCGCTGAACTTGGCTCTCAGTGACCTGAAGTTTGTCTGCCCATCTCTGACTCTGCATCCTTGACCCACACCTCTTGGTTGATGCTCACTTTATAGGCTGTAGGTCTGAAATTGGTAAGGAAGGCTCAGGAGAGGATGGCTTTGCACATACGTAACTAATATAAAAGCTTATCTTATAATATTTTATTCTTTTAAGTTGGGTCAAAATGTCACTGATCAAAATACCCTGTGACAGTGTAACGTGCCTGGTATTGAAATGGTTGCAGTGGAAAGACAAGGTCATAAAGGTTACAAGCGTTTTCCACAGAGAGGGTATTTTTGGCAGCCTATAGATTTTGGTAGCTTGGGTGCGGAAGAGGAAGGATTGAGGAAGGCATGCTAATGAGATGAGCAGTGTACCTTTCGAAGAGGATCAACTTCAAGGAATCCAGGAGAGTCTAGAAAAAGTGAGGAAACTGAGGCACATGTCTCCAGCATCAAACACGTGCTGAGGTGGCATGATTTTTATAAGCTAATGTCACCTAGGAATTCTCAGTGATTCTTTGGAGTCCACAGTAAATATTAGAAGACTGTGGTATCTTGAATCTCTGCTAGTAAGATCTTTCTATGTAACTTTCTACAAATTTTAAATATTTCCAGGAGGGCTGGAAGAGAAGAATATAACACATACGATGGCAGTATTCCACGGAATATTCCTGCTGTGGAGAATTACTAAAAAAAATACGATGGAGTGAAACAACGTTACTCTATTTAATTATTGTAAAAAATAAATAATAAAATATAAAATACCAGTCAATTGCCCATGTCAAATTAGACTATAACTGACGTTAACTCCTGAGAATTACTGAATAAATGTGGAAGTACAGGGGTTGTACCATTCCTGCTCTCATTAAATCCCAGTGAACTCCGTGTCCTCTTATGTCAGATGCTCAACAACATTTTATCAACTTAAGTGTGAGGAGTCTCTCAGCTTTCCAGCACTAAACAAAGATAAATACTTAGAATTAAGTAAGTGTTTTCTTGAAGGTTTTAACTTTACACAATAGAGGGGGTAGATACATGGTATTTTTCCTGCTGTAGTTAGAGATGCATTAATGTTTGTTTAGAGAAACTGGTTCTTCTCAAACATAGCCCACAAATTGAGATAGGAACACTCCCAATTTATTGTCCAATATATACATATACACACCTACTTGTATGCATACACAGATGCATACATATATATACATACATATATATATCTATACACACGTATACCTTATACATATGTGTGCCTGTTTGTATGTAAGCAAAAGGCCAACAGTATCTATTAAGTGACTGTTAGTTACTTTACAGCGAAAATATTCCCATAATCCTTTCCATTATGTTTTATACCGCTCAGGACCCACAGGTCCTGTATAGAAAGGCCATCCAGCACCTTCCACTCTGCAGTATGACAGTGGCTCAATCACCTTAAAGGATGACAAAATGAGAATAAAGAAGAGAGCTACAAAGCGCTGCAAGCCATTCAAAATTCATTTGTCAAATTGGAATGCCTTGAGTTGGCATGTGGTTCTTTCAAATAATAGTATGATTTTAGGAATAATTTTAATGATTAATTCGTGGCAAAGTGTCCAACATTCTCCTATTCACCATTCTCTCAATGGTCATCTGTGAATCTATTTTTATTTTTAAATAATATATGTGCAGCATATACTTCATTAGGAAGGACATTAAGAGAGGTTTTTGATGAGAATAAAGTGAATTCAGGCATTTATTACGAATAAGACCAGATGTTTTCCCAGGAGTCTTGCATTCCTAACCACAGGCCAGATTTGAGTGTTAGGTCTCAAGAACTAAACACACTGGGCTTAATGCAAATAAAATTAGAACGAGAAAAGTAATTATCCAGGACTTACAATGGCCAAGTAAAGAAACGAGATGACCGTCCTTCGTACATGGAGGTGCTGCTGATCTGCTATTCACAAGGTACATTCCTTGGAGATACTTTTCTTGGGTTGTAGTTGTGAGGAGTCGTGCTGAGCTAGTCATGTCTTCTCAGGCTTCCTGTCTCCTTAGTCCTAAAGGTATACTTGAGAAAACAGCTGGATGGGCTTAAGGAATAACTTCCTTCACAAAAACTGCCTGACAGGAGATGTGGCTTACTTAATACATCCACAAAAATCAGCAGTGGCCTCTGTGCTGAAAATAGTCCTGCTAGGTGGGAGGCCGGTGGAGGCCAGGCTGACAAAATGTAGGGCAATCTCGGTCCAACAAACCATGCTGAAAAGATTTTCTGCTCTCCTTTCTCTTTTGACTTTTTTTTTTTGTTTGTTTGTTTCCATAGGAATTTGGCAGGGAAGGAAGATGGAGGGGAGGGCAGCTGATGATTTACTGCCTTTGCTTAACGTTGATTCATTTATTTATCCGAGCAAGTACTGATCTCACATCCTGAAGATTTACTGCACAGTTGAACAGGGTGCAGGATAATCCAGGGCACGCTGGTGGGAACCCATCGTAATGCTGAAATCTAAGTCTAGGTCTAATTCCCATGTAAATCAGGCTTGCTCTTGACATTGTTTTTGTGCTGTGGGAGACCTGATTTTGTTTGGGTTATATGTGAACTGACTGTATCGTAATAACAAGCCAGTCTATGACAGGATTAAACTTCATCTCCAAGAAGGCATTCAGTCTTAGAGGTACAGAATTTTAGAGCTGGAAAAGTTATCTGATTCAAGTTCCTGACTTTATGCATAGGAAACCAAGCAACTTGCCCAAGGTCACACAGCCCATTTACATCTCTCCCCAGATAACACAACAGATTTTAGACTCTTGGAAGATGAACTTTTCACTAGACCACAGAAAGGGCCGGTTCTGAAAGCTAAGATTTCTTTGGCTTCAGTCCTGGTTTCGACAGTTTTTCTTGAACAACCAGGACACTACAACAAGCTTCCTTGAATCTTTCAGTAGCCACGCATGATAGGAGGTACAGAGCTCAAAGGGTAGAGCTCCGGGACACATCTTCTGATAATGCAAAAAGCATAACACGATTTTCCAGAAAATATTCTGTTTAGCTGCAAGCATGGCATACGAGTCATCTAAGTTCGTTGTGGGAGGGATACAGTCCTGAAAAGTGAACCTGTAGGTGCATAGCTAAAGAGCCACCAGAAAAAGCAAAGGCACACCTTTCTATCCCTCTTCTGAACTCTTCTTCTCTTCCTCGGTGATGGTAATGAGTTTGAGCCAGGGAGAAATGGGTGGATAACTCTGCTCCACTCGTTTTATATTAAACCAGTATTTATGGACAGCTTTCCATGTATCTGACACTCATTTTTACCACACAAGGTTACCAAGAATCAAGGCGGAAATGAGGGGAGTTTAGTTTCCAGAGTAACAGAATTTTTGTGCAGGGAGGTACAATTAGATCATCCCTATGTCTCTATTGGGAAGCCAAGTGACACAAACATGAGGTCACTTATCCAGGGTATAGAACTGGGATTAGATTTTCTACAGTTTAGCCTGTGCTCCTTCTACCATACCGGTGTCTTCCTTATTTGATGTCTTCCTGAGAGAAACAGTGATTTCATAAGTGAGGATTTTTAAAGTTGAGGGGAAGGTCTATGGACTTGGGCTTTTTGGATACAGCTAGTAAGTTTGCATTTACATATGACTGATAGACATGCTTTCAAAACTGAAAACCTATCTTGTTACTCCTCTAAAAGGGGAAACTATGGTAATAAGTTACAACAATTTAGTATTAAGATAAGTAAGACAATGATAGCATCTTGTAAATACACTTCCAAAGAGAGTAGAGAAATAGAGAACCTTCAGTGTGAGCCAGCTTCACTAGGAGAATTAAATTTAGATTCTGGCCCTTTAGGATTTTCCTATTAGACTTGGCCACTGAATTATGTGGAAAAGCCCTTCAACATGGGATCGTGGGGTGAGACCCAGCAGCCATCTTGTCCTAACCCTTATTTCACGGATGAGGAAGTTGCTGCTCAGAGATTGTGACTCGCCCGGGTCACACAGCCTTTTAGTGGTTTAAAGGCAAAGCTCATTGATTCAAACTCTGGGTTGTGCACCCCGCGCTCTGCCCACATGCAGGGCTCCTTCTCTGCTCAACTATTCCAATATTCTCAAAAGTGTGACCCACCTAAACATCTGGACGTGGACATTTTCCTCCCAGACTCAAAGAGCTGGGGAACAGCGACGTTGTTAGAAGGTAAGTTTGAAAGCTGAAATCTGTGGATTCGAGTGTTCCAGACTGAAGTTCCAGACTGACTGTCCCTGGATTCAGTCAAACTCCCTTTCCTGAGAAACCTCGACTTCTAAGTAATAGTGAATGTGTTTAATTGCTGTATAGAATTTAGTCAGATTCCTCCAAGTAGAATCTGAATCCCAGCAGGTATCTGGACCAAACTACAATCTTTGCCTAATTTAAGCTTTCACTTAAAGTTTTTCTATAAAATATGAATTTGTGAATGGGAGTTGATGGCAAGAGGCTGGGGAGTTTGAGGATATTGAATGAGCTGTCACATTACCATAACCTGATTTAGAGCCCCAGAAGGCAATTGTGACTGGAATTTTCTGGGCTGAAATGATGATGGGAGAGTTATACGTAGAGGTTATGACAGACTCAGCCTCCAGAGTGACTGTAAGGGCAACGGATTGTGACTGGAGGTGAAATTCATGGGTACGTAAAGGAATGCTTTCAGGGAAGGACATTACTGGGGCAAAGAGGGAGAGTTAAATTTGGAATTTTAAGGGCATAGAAAATTTCAGGATCAGAATAACTTGTAGTGGGTGCATTGAATCATAAATCAGGAATTAAAAAAATACAGTCACACATCAGTCATCGCGGTAAAGTAGCTGAGGCGTTGACTTAAATGATACCGTCTTAGAACTTTTTAGGAGTAAAAGCTTCAATTTCCATGGGCAGTCTTTGGCCAAGACTTCACATTTCCAAACTAAGGGAGCAGTCTGACCACTAGTTAGTAGACGTCTTATAATTGAACTCTCTGAAGCAGCAGCTCAGAAACCTCCCTGGTTAACAGGGAAATGTTTGCAGTAAACTTTGTACTCTCTCTAGCTTTAATCCTACACTATGGTTCCGAGGAGGTACAAAGATGACCTCTCACCTTCCTGGAGGGTCACTAATTCTGCTTGGAAAGCACGGCCTTGGCCCGGCGCTAAGATCACTGGATCTTCTTGATGGAGCAAATGGGGTTCAGAGACTTTGAGGCCTCAAGCACAGGGAAGCGTGACATTGGTTGAAGGCTTGCTCTATGCCAAACACTTTTTTAAGTATTTTTACACGTATTAACTAATTTAGGTCTCAGGATTCCTCTCTACAGTGGGCACTATTATCAGCTCCTGCTTAGAAATAAAGAAAATTTAAATAACTTGCCCCAGGATGCGCAGGTAGGATGGAGTGGGCCTGGGGTTTGAACCCACACAGTTTTACTCCATAGCTCTGAAGTACATAGAGTACTATTGCTGGGTTTCTGGAATCCTTTCATCTACACCCAGTTCCTGTATTCTGGTGGGGCATCTTTGTCCCTTCCTTCAGGCAGGGGGATCATGGTTCAAATGATCATTTGTCTTGTTCTCCCACATGTAAATCATGCCTTGGAAATACTGATTTCACTGCAGGCGTTTCCTTATTCATAAGCACGGTTTCTGAGTTGCTGCTTCAGATAGCTCAATTGACAAAAGATCTACCATTACTTAGGGGTAAGCCTTCTCCTGTCAGATTGGGAATTCAAAGACTAGACCCAAGGCTGATCATGGAAACAGAAGATTTAAGCTTTTGCCCCCCCAAAGTTCTAAAACTGTACTGTTTCATCAACATCTCAGTTACCTGACTAAAGGTGATGTTTTAAAATTCATCATGAATGATATAATGTTCCTTCTCTGTGTTTTTCTGATCCTGAAATGATCTATGTTCTTAAAATGCCAAGTTTAACTCCTTTTTGGTCCCAGAATTATTCCATTCTTCTCAACTCTATGGTCAAAAGAAACTCTTGGAAAAATAAAGATTAAAAGCCAAAAAAAAAAAAGGGGAGATACAAATTCAGTAAGAGAGTAAACAGATTCATGTCCAGGCTCTTCATTCTAAACCAAATTACGCTGCCCATACTTGCTTTTGACGGATCTTTCATTGTCAGTCAGAACCAAAGCCAGCTCATGGTCTCCTGTGGTGTCTGGCCTGAAAAATAAGTGCATACAACTATATTATTGAGCAGGCCATTTTGATAAGGATTTATTCATTCACATTTATCAATTCATTGAATATGTTTACTGAATTCCCAGTATGGCTGGTGCAAGAGAGTCTCTGCTCGAAGAGTTTGTAGTACAGCAGGACCACAAGTCAATACCAGCCACAATGCAATGTAATGATTGAGATTACAAATAAGGAATTCTTTCTACAGTTTTCATCAATTTACTTATGTAACTGGGGGGAAAAAATCAAAAGTATATGAATTACTCAGCTTCAGAACAATTGTATCTCAATAGCTCAATTACAGATTAGCTATTTGGAACCCAAAACATATTTTCTTAGATCACAGAAATTGCGGCTGAATGACATTTTTCTCTTCACTGGTCTCTACATCTAAGTCCTGGTGGCCATGAAGAGGAGGATGGTAAGAAAACAGAAAGAAGGGTAAGAAAGAGAATTCAGGGGCGTGAAATGGTGGCAGTAACATGGTCTGACTCTGACCCTGGGCAAGTTCCAGTATCTCTCTGAGTCTCAGTTTCCTTTTTGCGCAAGAGATAATATTCCCTAAATCTCGTGAGTACGCAGCATCTCGCGGTGTCCAGTCCTCTTTCTCGAGCAGGAACTTTCTGTAGCTGCTCCATTTTCTAGTGCCCTAATTTACAGACCTCTCAACATCATCATCTCCATCAGCCAAAGGGAGCCCATTCCCTCAGATTATCTTTCACCCAAATTACTCCCCTTTCCTTTCCAGCTATTGAAAACTCTGATTAACTCAGCCTTGTTGCTCTCACCTGGCTGTTAGGAGGAAAACAATCTGAACCAACTCACACAAATGCAGGAAGGGCTTGACAGTCTCTGAACTCTCCTAGAGTTAGTGACATTAAAAAAAAAAAAAAAAAAACCTGCTTATTATCCCAAAAGCATGTCTCAGTGAGGCAATTTCAGCCAGCCAGGCACAGTGGGGGAAAGATATTTTTGGGCTGGCGAAGGTCAGCTCGTTCTGTGCACCTGTCCCTGGTCAGCTCCATGCTGCATTTCCTTTTTTCAGTCTCATTCCTTTCTTTACTTCTTTACCTCCAATTTCTCTAAAGCTTTCTGCCTGCCTGGAATGGCTTTTTTGGCAGTAGCACCAGGGGTTCCAAAGGTGAGGAGACAAGGGATGAAGGGGCGTTTGCACACGCTGTTGATATTTCTGAGTCTTTTATAGGTAGGGGGTGTCTCTCCTAACGCGTCAGTTACCCTTTATGAATCTGTGATAATAGCTCTGGGATTGTTGAGATATGAGTTTGGAGAGTGATGTTCATTGGCCATGAAAGTACAAATTCATGGAAGCTCTAAAGATTCTTAAATTTTGTAAGAATGATTGACTTACCAATATTTTTACCAAACTGCAAAACCTTCATGTGTGAACTGGCCTAGATCTTGGAGATTTCTTTTGTCCTAGTTCCTCATTTTAAAGACAAAGAGGGGACTTCCCTGGCGGTTCAGTGGTTAAGACTTCGTCTTCCAATGCAGGGGGTGTGGGTTCGATCCCTGGTCAGGGAGCTAAGATCCCACATGCCTCGTGGTCAAAAAGCCAAAACATAAAACAGAAGCAACATTGTGACAAATTTAATAAAGACTTTAAAAATGGTCCACATCAAAAAAAAATCTTTAAGGACAAGGGAACCAAATCCCAGAGAGGTAAACATGAATGCCCCCTGTAGCTGCTCCTGTTTTATTTCCTTTGGCTCTTCGCAGAGCTGCCTGGAATAACAGTGGTGAGGTCTGTCCACAGTACTCACTTGAAAACAGGTCCCACCCAGATGTTAAGCGTGAGAAAGAAGGCGATGAGTAAGGGAAAGCAGAGGACCAGATCTATGGCGTGTTGTCTGCGGCATGAGGCAAGACAGCAGGAAGGAAACTTCCATTATTTCATGCTCAGACTGTTAACTAAAGGACCTGTCAATAACATCACTCACCTCCCTGCTTCTGGTTAGCAGTAGTGGTTGGAAATGGTGGAAATGGTACCAAAGTGATGGTTTGGGGAGCTCGCCCCATTTTGTACAGGACTGATGCATTACACCATGACCCCTGACGTTCCCTGCTCATTAAGGACAAAAATCGTAATTTGAAAAAAGAAAAAAAAAAAGGCTAAAAATCCTTGACTCTTTAACTCACAGAGTGGGTGGGAGTATCAATCAAGGTCCTCTATGTAAACATATTTCATAAACCAAAAGTGTACATAAACGCAAGATGCAATAAAATTTAAAAAAAGAAAGAAAAATAAAATATATATATATATATGTTATCAATAAAACATAAGTCAAAGATGGAAAAAAATAAACGCAAGACATTCTTCCTCTGCTGACCATCTTACCCATGGTTTTTTACTCCATCTTTCCTCCATCAGAATTGATTAAGTTTTCCTTCAGGCTGCCACAGTTCTCACGATGTCAATCCGCTGGTAGAGGTTCAGTGTTTTATGGCTGGGACTTAAATGCTCTGCCAGGGGGAGTGTGGAGGGTCAGAATCAAAGCTCAGTGGATGTGTAGTTAACACGGCTCCTTCACATTGCTCAGAAAAGTGCAGGTCAGTGGGCAAATGCTCTAGTGCCTGCTGGGGATATCTGACCCTGAACACAGTGAAAAAATTAAATTAAGATTTTTATTGTGCCCCCAGCCAAAACGGTTACTGAGCCAGTCAAATGGTAGTGTGACTGAAGCCTACGGTCATAATCGTGATGTGAGACAAGTTCTTAGAGCGTGTGCCTTCCTCATAATAAAATGTTTTAATTATATTACATAATTCTTGATCTTCCGTGGAAAATGCTGTCATTTCTCCTGGTGAAGCCTTGAATTTCCACTTCTCTCTAGCTTGGCATTTGAACTTAATCAAACACTAATCACTGCAAAGCAATTCAAGAACAAAGTAATTTTCATGGCTTTGTCCTTCAGGATATCTGTACTTGACCCATGCTATCCAAATTTCATATATAAACAATGATAATTTCTCCATTATTTGAAATGTATATTAGATGTACGACTCAGCCAAGAGGATAGAACCCTGAGAATCCCACGTGGGATGGCCATCACCCCCACGGGGATGGGCTCAGGCCACATCCCTCTTATTTCCTTGGCCTACACTCCACGAAGGGCTGAGAAGAGCATCTTCCACAGGCCCCAAAGGGGAGAAGGAGGGGTGGGGCGCCACTGGTACCCTCCCGGGAGCTCCATGTGTTACATATTTGCTATCTCCTTAATAATGCTTTGATGTAGTTTTGGTCTTTGTGTGTGTTTGTAAACCACTTCAAATCTTTTTCATGAAAAGTGCCCATGGAAAATGACCTCCTAAGATTTTTACATGGAAAATTTGTTCACCATGGATTTACATGTAATCCAAATCCATGGATTACATGGATTTGTTCACCATTTTGCTCTTTTTACTTCCTAGTATTATGCTGTTTGAGGATAATTCTTTGACACTTTGAGAATTTACATCCATTGTGCTTTGTTAGTTTCAAGGGATTTATGCCTGGAGAATGTGATCATCTTCTAGAACTATTCCACCAAAACCTCAACCTCATGTTACTTAGTTATTAGTATTGTTTACATTCTTGATGGAAGTAAATACTTTCTGTATGTATAAACTTCATGGGGGAAGATTAATCTCCATAGAGCAATGGTGATAATGCACTCTTCCTTAAAACTTTTATGCCAGACATGTGTGTATTTGTCAAAATCCAGCCTATCTGAATTGTGGCTAGGCACCGTGAAAAACAAACAGGCGTAAAGCCCTCAAAGAGAGCTGGTTGTAGAACATACACTTGAATAGTGCCAACAATAACTAGGAAATCCTCCCAAGTTTATGATTTCGAAAATGGAAGTAATGTGGATCCGTTTGAAAAGGGATTCAGAACATCACATACTTAATCTTCTTTTTTTAAGAAGTGGTCTGTAAACATGATGATTCTCGACCTTCTTATTTTTTCTTCCATGTGGTCAGAAACAGAAGAGAGGTCTTATTTCTCAGGATATTCTGAAATTTCAGTTTCAGATCCTTCTGAGAAACAGAAAGGGTGGAAACGGATGAAAACAAAGGGCCTTATTGTTGTGAATCTTTTAAAAAGAGTTTTCTTTGAACTATAAGAACGATTCGATCTTGCATTCGATCTGAATTTGGGTCCTCAGGGGCCAATAGTCATTGCAAGGCATGAGGTCGTGGAAAGGTGGTGCCCGTTCCTCCACCTCCGACCTTGAGGCTGCGCCTCTTTCCACGGAGGGGACCCCGCAAACAGAGCAAGGGGCCCGGAGGTCTGTCAGAAGCCGGTGAGTTACGTGTAAACCCCCCAAACCTCAACGTCCACAATGCAGTCTGTCTACAAATCTGTTGATTCCGCTTCCAAAGCTGCTCTGGGGTCGCTGTGTCCTCCCCGCTCAGGGTCATCCGCCAAGTTCAAGCTCCCCGCTGTGCTGTTCAAACTGCCCACCCACGAGGAAGGCAGCTCCGTGCACCGGAACCGGCGGCCTCCATCCTGAGGTCTGAGAGATTGTGGAGAGATTCTCACGAGAGAAGATGCTCCTCCCACGGCCACCGCTTCTCTCCGGGGACACCTGAGCCCTCCCGTCGCCCGCGGGACAAGGTCTCACGTCCTCAGTCACTGTGGCCGCGCTGGTTCTGCCTTCCCCACTCCCGCATCCCAGCCGTGCACCTCCTCTCTCCTCTCCCAAAAACGGGCCCTTCCGCTCTGGGCCCTTGAGATCTGTGGTCCAGGGTAAAGTAGAGGAAAGAGGAGGATGAAAGTGAAAACTTAAAGAACTATTTGGATAAAGACTCCATGAGCTAGTGGGCCACACACACCATTAAAAACTGGAACGTGAACCAAAATATTCTTCCTCGATTTCCGCAGAATTTACCTGTTCATCTAATGTGGGCGTGCTGGATAAGTTATTTAGGATGTGTTTATAATTTTGAAAGTTTCTGTTTGGAAGCAGGGCAGCTCTGTGGAAAAAAAAAAACCTTAGTGACTGAAAGGAAGACTTTTGACTGGGTGCCTGTGTCTAATATGTTGCTCTAAATTCCTGACCTGGTTTCATAAATCTTCCTCGTTATAGGCACAACTGTTCATTTCTCATTTTAGGTGGAGCGCTCAATAGCCTGCTCACTGTTTTTAATGCATGCTAGGTCAGGCTAGTGGACACAAGCCCGGAATTGTGAATTGATTAGTCACTGACCAATTAAAACCGGTCTCTTGAAAAAGTGACCACAGTCAAGGGCACGTCCAGCGTTTTTGTTTGTGGATTGTGCCTTTGGGATGATTAAGTGGTTGGAAGCAGGAACCCTGGGACTCGCCTTGAAAATGCATTTGCATGGCAAGCGCACTGTGTCTTGTGTAGATTTGATGTTTGCCTGCAGTGACTTTACAGGGAGTAGAAGGAGATTACAGGGAGACTCAAGCCCAGATCGCAGCCCCAGCCATTGCTACATTTAGCAAAATAGGTTAGACATTTCCCCTTCTGTGCATCACCGCCCCAATATCGTAACCACTTGTTTTACCTCCTAATTGTTTTATCTTTTGAGGTATGCTTATCTCAGATGGCTGTGTGTGCTGTCAGCAACTCCTGGGAGGAACTGCAGCTCACATCTGCCTCTTTCTGAGCTTCCGCTACCATGTTTTATATCTAGCTGAATTGCAATAAGTATTTTATGGCTGAATTAATGGTTACTTTGTAAAAATGTCTGCTCAGCATAGAAACTGCCTTGTCTCCACGTGCTGGGTCCCGGGGTGTCAGAGTCAAAGAGAGTCTCAAAAGGGGAATTTAAAGAAAGTTTGTTTCTCGAAGATCTTGTTTTTGGTATTTAATTTTAGTTTTTAGGCCTTATTACAGAAGTCCTGAGGATTAGTTTCAAATTATCCTGACAGTTGAGAGCTTAGATGATTCATCAAGTGTACAGATTCAGAGCTGGAGGACCTGGGAGGGTGAGTCTGGTCCCAAGGCTCAGAGCTTGCTGGTGTCCAGAAGATTAAGAACCTGGATGCATCACTTCCTTTCTGGGACTTTTGCCTTACGTGGGAAATGAATGAACATTAACACAGCTGAGTCTCTCGCCTCTAGTTTTAGCCCTGGCTCCATGGCGGCTTTTTACTGGAGATAGCTAACAATAAAATTTCAGCTTTGATTGTATTTTAGAAGGATAGTAATTAAAACCCAGGACATATGACAAAGTCTCTGGGCGGTAGGGACCTTTATATCAGTGTGTGAATTCAGAGACGAGGGTCCAGTTCGTTCTAATCCTCCATGTGAAAGAGTCACTGGGTCCACCCTGCCTCCTACCTGTGGAGAATAGAAAGGATACCTCTGAAGGAAATACCTCAGCTTTAGAAATTAATTAATTTTATTATCCATAACAGGAAGATAAATATTTAAGATACATATTTAGTATATTTGGCAATTTAACTCTGTAATTTCTCTCTCTTGTTTATTTCTAAACCCAAACGCCTTACTAAACAGTTCTTTTTTTTTTTTCAGTTTATTTTATTTATTTATTTATTATTTTTGGCTGTGTTGGGTCTTCGTTTCTGTGCGAGGGCTCTCTCCAGTTGCGGCAAGTGGGGGCCACTCTTCATCACGGTGTGCGGGCCTCTCACTATTGCAGCCTCTCTTGTTGCGGAGCACAGGCTCCAGACGCACAGGCTCAGTAGTTGTGGCTCACAGGCCCAGTTGCTCCGCGGCATGTGGGATCTTCCCGGACCAGGGCTCGAACCCGTGTCCCCTGCATCGGCAGGCGGACTCTCAACCACTGCGCCACCAGGGAAGCCCACTAAACAGTTCTTACCTGGGGCTTCTGACCACAGCCCTGACATTCTCCATAAGAACTGGCACTAGTTTCTCAATGGGAGTTGGCAAACAAGGATGCCTGTCCCCCTAACATGAGTCTCTCTTTGTTTCTTTAAATTATTTTTGATGATTTTAGTGTGGCTGCTAATATTGGCAAATATAAAGCACATTTAAAACTGAGAATTTCTCCCCCTTTCATTTCTTGATCAGGTTTTATTTTCAAAAAATGTGGAAATGAACTGAAATAATAGATCAATACATTGATTGCATAACATGTGACAAACATCACCTTGAAAATAAAATTTTGAACAAAATAATGCCATTTGCAGCAACATGGATGGGTTTTGCTAATTGAAAGGCTCTGATTCTTAGTGTTAACACCTGTCGAATACCAACCAAACATCTTAGTGTTAACCCAGGTGGTGGCATATTGGTTGATTGCAGAAATATTTCATGAGGCATGAACAAGAAGGCAAAAATTAATTATTGCTTACTGGGTTTGAATGAATAATTACTCTAGTTTCCATGAGCTTCAAATGAGAATGGTTTTCAAAGTCAAACTGTCCAGAAAAGAGTCTCAGTAGTTTGGGGGCAGTGATTTTGTAAGAGAATGTAGAAGGATGCTTATTTTCAATATCTATCATGCTACCCGTGCTTAAAATTGTGAATATTACTGCTTAAGGCACCAACCTTTATCTTCTCTGAGAGATAATATTCAGGAGAATAGTAAAAGAGTGGCACATGGGACTTAAGAACATTTTCTAAGCCATCCCTCTGAGGTCTTTGTGAACACTTCGTCCACATATTTATGTGTTTATTTTATCTATTCTATTTATTTATAACTCTTCTTATTTCACAAAGGATTTGCTCAAGAATTATTTCAGCATATAATAAAAATTAAAGAGGGACTTCCCGGGCAGTCCAGTGGTTAAGGTTCCACGCTTCCACCGCAGTGGGTGCAGGTTGCATCCTTGGTAGGGGAACTAAGATCCCGCATGCTGCATGGCGCGGCCGAAAAAAATACCAAAAAGATATGAGGGTGTGAAAAAATACTTTAAGAAAATAAAAATAAAAATAAATAAACACGACATATGTGTTTTTTTAAACTTGGAAGACATTTACATTTATTTTTACTTTCCCACATCACCAGTCATGGATATGAGTGGCTAAATCTTCTATGTCTATCAGGAAAACATAGCACTATTGAGTGACTATTACATCCTATGGAGAACTCTCAATCTTTGGTCTGACATATGTGTTTTTTTGTTTTTTTGTTTTTTTGTTTTTTAATTTTTATTTATTTATTTATGGCTGTGTTGGGTCTTCGTTTCTGTGCGAGGGCTTTCTCTAGTTGTGGCAAGCAGGGGCCACTCTTCATCACGGTGCACGGGCCTCTCACTATCGCGGCCTCTCTTGTTGCGGAGCACAGGCTCCAGACGCACAGGCTCAGCAATTGTGGCTCACGGGCCCAGTTGCTCCGCAGCATGTGGGATCTTCCCAGACCAGGGCTCGAACCCGTGTCCCCTGCATTAGCAGGCAGACCCTCAACCTCTGCGCCACCAGGGAAGCCCTGACATATGTGTTTTTTTTTTTTTTTTTTTTTTTTTTAAAGGATTTTCTTATTTATTTATTTATTTATTTTTGGCTGTGTTGGGTCTTCGGTTCGTGCGAGGGCTTTCTCTAGTTGTGGCAAGCAGGGGCCACTCTTCATCACGGTGCACGGGCCTCTCACTATCGCGGCCCCTCCCGTCACGGGGCACAGGCTCCAGACGCGCAGGCTCAGCAATTGTGGCTCACGGGCCCAGCTGCTCCGTGGCATGTGGGATCTTCCCAGACCAGGGCTCGAACCCGTGTCCCCTGCATTAGCAGGCAGATTCTCAACCACTGCGCCACCAGGGAAGCCCAACATATGTGTTTTAAACTTAAATTTTTTAAAGGAAGAAACATCTATACCTGCTATTATGGGATTAAGGGATTGCTTCTAACAATTAGAACACCGGAGAAGTGATGCTGGGTGACCTATGAGTTCCTGCACTCGTGGGGAGACAAACCTTGGAAGCCCTGAGCCAACACTTAAGAAGTCCTGCTTCTTTGAACGTGCCATGCTGGAGAGAGATCCCGTGGAGCGACACAGAGGAACAGGAGGGGACGCCGAGGAACCCAGCTGTTTGGGTCTTCCCAGCCCTGGCACCAGACAGATGAGGAGAACCCTGGCCATCTCCTAGCCTGAGCAACACCTGACTGCATCACCAGGAAGGCGCCAGAACAGGGTGGACCAGCCAAGCCACTCTGGACATCTGACCTCCAGACACTGAGATGGTAAATGATGACTGTTGTTTTAAACCACCAAGTTTTGGATGATTTGTTTGGGCAGTTTGGACACCTGGAACAGCACCACACTGAGTTGGGTAATTGTAGGGGGTTTTAACGGCCAAAGTAATGAATGCTCCAAACTTGCAAAGGTTAAATCATCAGGAAAATGTCTTTTAAAGTCCATAGATCTTTCATTGCGCCTTTGCTGGGGCTAGAGAACAATTTGGAATGTATCTAGGAGAGCCTCTTCAAAGCATCTGATGACAGCTATTGGCTGGGTCGGGGTCAACCCTGGCCTGGTTTAATTTTGGAAAATTGTAGCAACTCGCCTTCTGGCTTAGGGCCTGGTCAACACTGAGCTCTTGATCAGTGACTCTGTGTGTGTGTATGTGTCTGTGTGTCTGTGTGTGTCTGTATGTTTTGTGTATTTTCCTGTTTTATCTTAAGGCATAAATAATAGTACTTTGGTTGCTTTATGTACAAAGTGCCAAGTTCCTAGGAAGAAAGTATTGTTTATCAGCTTTAAAACAGATGTGGGAGAATTCTGAGAAAAAGAATGAATAAAACCAAAAGAAACAAAAACCTGCCATGTTTTCCCTTTATCATATGAATTGTAAACCAAGTTAAAAATAATATTTAGTGGTCTAAAGGCCTAACTGAAATGTTAGAATAAATTGGTGGGAATTGTCACAATTACTCATATAACTATAGTGTAAACTAAGATGATAATAATTTTAAAAATCTAATCTAATTGACAATTGTCACCAAATCGTATTCCTTCCAGGGCAGGCTAGTGTGTGTTATGCTGCTCAATTCACTCTAAATTAAAAACAAAATCCTATCCCCCAAAGATAAAATTATTTATAGTACGAGTAAGGAGTGTTCTATTTCCTGAGTCGTGTGGGATTTCTCTCACACAGTTTTGATGCCTTCTGGGAAAAGATCCACAGAGCACGATGGCAGAAATCTTTCCTGGTCCAAACCTCCCCTTCTCAACAGGGAATACATGTGTTCAGGCTTCCATCCCATTGCTGCCTTAATTGGTTCATGTGAGCAAGAAAATGGACTGTGTTGGTGACCGTTAAAAGATGTATATGTTGAATATACTGATCAAGAAACGACTATTTTCCCAAACAGTGAAACAAAGAAAATTATTATTAAAATGTTATTTTAGGTCTAAGGGTTAATATATTTATTATAAACCACGTATTTCATAGACACGTAGCAGGTTCTGTAGAGAACCGTAGGTATTTGCTAAATATTTGCCATGGTCGATGCGCTGCCTTCGCATTGGGATTGACTGTCCTGCCCAAGCATCGCTCAGCGGAGTCACCTCCCGAAAACGTGTGCACTTTCCAGTGCAGGCTGCCAGGTTGTGAGGAATGTCATCCCCACGCAACTCGCTCTACATCCCCCTCGTTCTGGACAGAGCAAGATCTACATTTCCAATTTTCATAATTATAAAGAAATGTTTCATGTTGGCCTATAAAATCCAATAATTTAAAAATCAAATACTGGTAAATTTTGACGTAGAATGACAGGTGATCAATAATTAGGTTGAAAGAATATTGTCCTCATTAAACAAATGTTTTCAGATTTGCTAAACATTTACTATGAAGACTTTTCACTGCATCGAACAAAAGAGGGTCATTGGTTTTTTCACAAAGACCGTGGTTTTAGGAACAAGGCTAGATGGATTTAAAGGTGCTCTCAATACAGACTGTCACAATGTTTTGAGGGGGTAAGACCTGAAATCCGGCATCTGAATGGTATGTTCTATAAAACAGGCTCAGAGAACATGCTTTGGGCACTTCTATTAACCACAGGTCATCTTTACTGATCTCTATGCAAAGCGTTCACCTGAGAACTTTACACTATTTCTTTTGACCCTTATGAAAGCCCTGAGGTCATTGTTATTATCTCCATTTTACAGATGATGACAACTGAGGCATGGAGAAGTTAAGCGATTTGCTAAACTGTCACAGAGTCACCCGGGAGAGCCAGGATTCCCATCCAGGCAATTGGGCTCCAGACGATGCCACGCCTGTATCTTCCACCTATGGAGTAGAGTCGTGACTTCTGGTGGCAATGGTGGTCAGGGAGGGAAGAGGTGGTGATTGAAACGAAAACAAAACACAAACAGGAAAGCTTTCCTCCAGGTAATTTTCAGTCCTTCTTTCATACACAGGAGGGGAAATTCATCCTGCTTCTTACTCGGAAATACGGTCCCTGAGTGTGAAGACATCCTTTATAAACCCAATTTAGCAACATCCTCAAGCTGTTCTGAACTTGAGAATACTGCATGGCTGACTCAGACTGACAGTGATGAACATATTTTGGCTGACACTTCACCAAAATTTGGGTTATTTATCTCATTAATATTTTTCTTTAGGCAAAATCTATTTGTGATGCCCTTTCTATTTACAAAATGGAAATGTTTCCTGAGTCAGATGACCCTCTGTGACAGGCAACCGAGAAGCAGAAGACAGGTGGTTTAGATGCCCTCTTAGCACCATTATAAAAATGCAATCTCTCTGTAAAAAGATGTAAGTCTGATTGGGGGCCTGTGTACCATTTTGGTTTGCTGAGCAGAAGTTGCCTGCATTTCGAAAGCAGGATTCCTGCCAAGCACAGCCCTATTCCAAACACAGCTCCCGAGAGCAGGGATGTGACCAAGCTGTCACACCGGGTCCCTTTCCACTGATCAGGCTTCTCAAGGTGTGAGATGAAAGCTACAATCCAACCCTGAAACAGAGATTTGGGCTCTGGTGCTGCAGCTGTTTCATTCTTTTTTTCTTATAACTCCCCTCATGGGCTGCCTTATTGAGTATCTTATAAATAAGTCATATCTTGTGATATATCCCTTCCATCAAGAAGATTGAAATATACTGAAAATCCAAAGGTGAACTCTGAATACATCTTTCTAAAAGTCCGAATATGGTTTTAAAAAGTATTCTCAGGGCAGACTTGTTACTCAGCCCCAGGTGTGGACTTGTGCATCTTAGTTTGAGCACGTCCATGCGTGCAGAAGAAGTTGGAGGAGATTAGATTTAAGAAAGAAAAACAAAACCGTTCTTGAAAAGGAACATTCCTAAAGAGGAAATTCACAGTGAGTCCTTACAAAAAGTTTAGCTGTCAAGATGTCTCAAGCCACAAAGGTCAAGTTTATCACCATTACCTGGATAAGTTAGCCAGAAGGATTTTGTAGATCTGAAAGCATTACCTCACCTTCACCTTGTTTACAGGTAAACACCGATAAACAAAGATCTAGGGAACTGCTTTTCTTAAGTCCTCAGCACTATTAGATGTCTTCTCCCTGACGGCAGTCCAGAAAGCTGCAGAATAGTAATTATCCTCGGAGATGTGAAAGGTCAGATTATGGGAGGGTCCACAGAGTACTTACATGATGCAGGTCATGTCTTCAGGGCACTTTAACCGAGGAGGCAGGTAAACATCCTCAATTTGGTGTTTGGTCAGGGTCTGGTGCTCGATTCTCTGTTGTTTACAGTCACACACACACACACACACACACACACACACACACACGCCCCCCCAGCGCTGGCTGCTCTGGCTTTGGTGGTACATCAGTATCTCCGTCTATGGTGGACCAGGTGGGCTCCGTGGGAGGGAGAAGCAGAGGTTCTGCTCCAGGGCTTGTGAGGGAGGGGGGCAGGGGGGCAGGGAGGAGCTGGAGGCGGGGACAGAGTGTGAAGGGGGGACCTTTGCAAGGGGGCTTCCGGGGCTGCATGTCTGGAGCTGAGGTCTTGTGGGAGGTGGGCACGGGAGGGGATCTTCAAAGGTCAGAGGACTTAGAGCCTTAACCACCAGGTTAAAATGTGGTGTTGCAAGCTGGTGCAGTGTGGGGCACCCTGGAGAGGTGACGTTGGGCGTGTTAGCTTCACTTCTGGTAAACCTCTGAGGACGTGAGGCCCACAGGCAGTAGAAATAAATTCCAAATAATAAGCAGAGATAAGCAACAAGGACCTACTGTACAGCACAGGGAACTCTACTCAGTATTATGCAATAACCTATATGGGAAAAGAATCTGAAAAAGAATGAATATATGTATATGTATGTATACATACAATACGTACAATGTATACATACAATGTAACCGAATTACTATGCTGTACATTTGAAACACATTGTAAATCAACTGTACTCCAATAAAATTTTTTAAAAATAAGCAGAGTAACTATCAGAAAAAAAAATCCTCATTTCAAAATGGGGATTTTTTTTTTTCAAAAATAAATCTTTCTCCCATGGTTACAAGACCTCAAATTTGTAATTTGCAAATTCCTTTTTTAAAAGGCACTAGCTTTTCTTCGCAGTCCTTAGTAGATGCCAGGCCTGGGCTAAGTGCTTTACATAGATTTTCCTTTGTGACCACGTAAGTTACTCATTGCATTTATGAAAGCAATGAGTTAACCCTATTCACGGAGGCCCAAATGACCAAGATTTCCTATGGGGAGGATCCCTGCAGAGCCCGGAGGACAGGGTAGTGTGTCTCTTTAGGCCCATTTGACAAAAGCAATAAATTTTGTTTCAGAAATTGCAGATACTGTGAGCAGCAGTAAAGCCTTTTCACAGATCAAGGAACCTTGCTGCCTGAAATGAGAGCTGCCAGGGATGGCAAAATACCAAGCATTTCTTTCCATTAGGACTTTATATTGAAATAAACTTGCCAAGAAACCCATCGCACTAGTGTCCCAGTAAATAGCCATAGTCACATGGAGGAGACGTTCCTGGTCACATGGAGGAGACGTTCTTTGAAAAGTTATATTCTATCAGATTTTACGTTCTCTTTTGTATCTAAGTGCACCACAGGAAGGTCAAAATTCTAATTGGAAATGTTTTCAGTAAAATACATTCTCAATGATAAAATTAGGTAGCCTTCTTCTTTTCGTAGACTATTTTTCTTCAAGATCACACAGGGGTTTTCAAATACATTGTCTTGAATGTCAAGTTTAATTCTTTGGTGCTGGATTAAAGACAAGACTATGGCAAATTAGAAAAGTGTTCAGATAATAACCACCCACTAGAAGACAAAAGGATTGGCTTTGAATTGGAAAGATTAAAGGGACTATACTCATTTAATCCTAAAAGAATGGTTATTTAATGATAATCTTCATGCATGGTTGCTATACAGGAAATGGCCAGTAACAGTTTTCTATCTTTATTTGAAAAAATAATAGGAAGACATGAAATTAAGCAGCAGCATAACGATTGAATTCAGACTTTAAAAAGGACCTTGACCGAGGAATTATTAAATATGTGGAAGAGACTCAGAGTGTCTTCACTAGAGGTTAATCAAGGGTAAGATAGGCCACTGTCTAGTTGCCTATTTTAGATGTGGTCTTATCTGACAGCAACAAGATTAATTTAGTAAATTCAAAGGCTTTAGTAAATTACTCAGGCTTCTGATACTTTAGTTTATTCTATTTTATGTTATTTTGGCATTTCAATTTGTGAAACATACTAGTAAAAAGCATTGGAGCATAGGAAATAAATTGTCAGTGAGAACCATTTAAAAAAATTCGTTTTTGTATATGGCTGGTCTGAAACAGCCTCTTCCATTTATAGGAGGCAGGGTAATCTCTGAGATAAATGGCATGTTCAGATTTTCATTTGCAATGATTTTTTAAAAATGATCTCCTAAAAGAAATTGGGAGAAGATGAGTTAATCAGTCAGTGTGATTGACTCCTTAAAATAAATAATATTTCAAAATATTAGAATTTTGGATAGTAATCTTTATTAGTACAATGGAGTGCTTGGAATAAAATTTAAAGATAATGTGTAACTAGATGATACATTCTTTTTTTTAAATAACTTTTTTTTAGAAGAGTTTTAGATTTGCAGAAAAACTGTGAGGATAGTACGAGAGTTCCCAGATATCCCAGTCTCCTCTATTAAAAATGTCTTACATTAGTTGGTGAATTTATTACAATGAATGAATCAATACTTATATATTATTGTTATCTAAAGACCATCTCTTATTTGGATTTTCTCAGTTTTCATCTAGTGTTCTTTTTCTTTCCCAGAATCCCATCCAGGACGTCATGTCATCATGTCTACTTAGGATCCTCTGGGCTATGACAGTTTCTCAGACTTTCCTTGTTTAGATGGCCCTGAGAGTGTGGAGGAGTACTGGTCAGATATTTTGTAGAATGCCCCTTAAATGGGGTTTGTCTGTTAGTTTTTCTCATGATCAGCCCAAGGTTATGGATTGTGGGGAGGAAGGTCACAAGGGTAAAATGCCATTTTTACGATCTCCTATCCCGGGCACACACTGTCGATACGACTAATCACTGTTATGTTGACCTTGAAAGCCTGGCTGAGGTCGTGTTTGTCAGGTTTGTCCACTGCATAGTTATTCTTTTTTTTTCCTTTTTGGAGGGAAGTCATGATGTGCAGCCCACACTTCAGGAGTGGATGTTATATTCCACTCCTCAGGAGCAGAACATCTACATAAGTTATTTGGTATTCTTCTGCATGGGAGGTATATTTCTTCTACCTCCTTTATTTGTTCAATCATATGTTTACATCAAAATAGACTCATAGACATTTATTTTATGCTTTTATAATCCAGTAGTACGTTACTTATTTTTTGCACAAATTGTTCCAGCTTTGGTAACTGGGAGCTCTGTAGGTTGGCTTCTGTACTCCTCTGACCTACTCCCATCACTGATTTTATTTTGGACTCTCCTTACTTTACTCCACTCATGTGTTTCCTGCCTCAGTCCTAGAACCAGTAATTTCTCCAAGTATTGCTGGTTCCTTTTATTGGAAAATCGTATTAGAAACCAAGATTGGGTGCTGGGTGTGCTCACTGCCACTGTGTGTTCTTGCTTCTAGGTCCACTGAGGTAACAGATGAAGGAAATATATGTATGTATACTAACGGCTTATGCACACATATTTATAAATATTTATATATGTAGCCATGTGTATCTATATATATTAAGCTAGATATGACTTCATACTTATGTCTTTGACTCTGGTCTTTTACCACACGGATCATTACCACCTTCTCTCCTAGCTTATTTGTAAACTTTAAATCTTATGCAGAGCAACCTGGCTTCCACCATCACCATTTGTATTCAGTTGTTCACTTTTAGTAAACATATACAGCAGTATCAGAAGTGTTAACCTGGACCCCTGTGGGAAACCACTCATCAGCTAGAGTACAGTGCTTACCTGCAGTTCCGTTTGCCTTCAGTCTCACTGACTCCACACATTTGCAAAGTTACTGAGGTCAGCATCTTTATCCCCTAGCCCCGTCAGTGAAGTTGTTTTATACATTTGTAGAGTTAGATTCTTTTCTTTCCCATTTTATTTTCTCTCCTGGTATCTGCCAAATTCCTGAACAATTTTTAAAAATTAGATGCATTAAGATCACACTTAGTGCTGTAAACATCAGTGGGTTTTGACAAATGCATCATGTATCCACAATTACATGGTCATACAGAATAGTTTCACTGATCTAAAATGTCCCATGGGGTTCACCCTTGCCATGCTTCGCTCGTTCTCCAAACTCATGGCAACTGCTGATCTTTTAACTATTATCGTAGTTTTGCTTTCTCTGTAATGTAATTGAATTGAAATAATATGATATTACCTCTTTCAGGCTGGCTTCTTTTGTTTATCATATGAATTTAAGATTCCTCCATGTGTTTTCATGACTTGAGACCGCATTTACAGCTGAGTAAAATTCCCTTGTATGGAGATACGCAATTAGTTTATCCATTTATGTATTGAAGAACATCCTGGTTACTTCCAGTTTTGTTGATTATGAGTAAAGCTACTATAAACAATCATGTGCAGGTTTTTGTGCAGACATAAATGTTCAAATCAGTGGGGTAAATATCTAAAAGTATGACTGTTGGATCATCTGATAAGACTATGATTAGCTTTGTAAGAAACCAACAAACCGTCTTCCAAAGTGACTGTCATTTTCACTGCCATCAGCAATGAATGAGAGTTCCTGTTCCTCTGCCTCCAAACCAGCATTTGGTATTGCCAGATTTTTGGATTTCTGTCATTTTATGGACATATATACACTACCAAATGTAAAATAAATAGCTAGTGGGAAGCAGTAGCATAGCACAGGGAGATCAGCTCGGTGCTTTGTGACCATCTAGAGGGGTGGGATAGGGAGGGTGGGAGGGAGACGTAAGAGAGAGGGGATATGGGGATATATGTATACATATAGCTGATTCACTTTATCATACAGAAGAAACTAACACAACATTGTAAAGCAATTATACTCCAATAAAGATGTTAAAAAAAGAAATATCAGTTATTGCTTTCATACATTATATGTTTATTGATAATGTATAATGAAGGTTTATTAGGTATTTAGAGCATTTGCCTTAGCATTGGCTAAAACAAGTGATGAAGAGGAACAGGAAAAGAGATTTATAAAGAAATGAAACAAATCATGTCATATCTGGATCTCTATACTTTTAGGTTATAACTGGGTCTGTAGAATAAATGTGGTTTGATCTGACATCAGGTTGAAGAAGAACAAAGTAAGGAAACATCTAAACCTTCTATACACTGATTGTCAGTAGGAGCCAAGAGTGGATCAGGTGTAGACTTGAGGTCAGGCTGACTATGCTGGAGCTTGCCCTGCACATCGCATGAACCAGCACCTCGGGTGTCATGGTTAATTCCAATTCTCAACTTGACTGAGCATGGGTTTTCCAGATATTTTATCAAATATTATTCTGAGTGTTTCTCTGAGGGTATTTTTGGATGGGAATAACACTTAAATCAATAGAGTAGAGCAGATTGCCCTCCATGATGTGAATGGGCCTCATCTAATCAGTTGAAGGCCTGGAAAAAGCAAAAACCTGACCCTTCCCTGAGTAAGAGAGAATTCCCCTTGCCTCATGGCCTTCAGACTAGGACATTGGCTCTTCCTGGATTCTCAAGTCTGTAGGCCTCTAGAGTAGAACTATAACATTGGCTTTCCTGGCTTTTCAACTTGCAGACTCAACTTGCAAGCCAGCCTTCATAACCGTGTGAGCCAATTCCTTATGATAAATCTCTATCTATCTATATCATCTTATCTATCAATCAATCTATCTATCGTCTATCTATCCTATTAGTTCTGTTATATCAGGTTTACTTTTATCGTCCTGTTCAGTAAACATACATTTCTACTTTTTAGAACCCAATTTATCATTTTGGAAGAAACAGTCATCTTGACAGAAGAAGATCCTTTCTGGTCAATTGACTGAAGACTACCACCCTCAGCACCCTCCTTCCTGATACCCCAGGGTCAGAAGCCAGAGCTATGTTGGCTGGGGAAGCCCAAATCACACTCTTGAGTCCATTTGGTTTGCTATCACTGAGCTGTCTGGGCCATGTTAACTTTTCAGTGTTAACTAATCCAGTGAGGTTGTGTTGAATAAGTAAAACAGGCACAGGGTTCCCTCAGGAGCAACATGGAACTTAGGAAGACGAATATGACTTCACGCCTCTCTGGCTCTTGAAACCCCTCTCTGGCTCTTGAACAGTGGATTTGACTGATTTCAGAGCTGCTACAAGTGGAGCTCACCTCTGCAATTAAACAGATTCCCAGAATTTGAGCCTGGGAAATGAAATTTGCTCAAGGCAAAGATCCAAGTTTTCATTCTGCTTGAATGGAAGAGCCAGATTCAAAGAGAAAAAATGGCAGCATTGAGGACAGAAGACAGAACTCCATTTCACCTGAGTCTGTTTTAGCAGTTAATTTCTTCTCAAGAGGGACATTAAGTCTTTCTACCTAGCAGACAGACTCTAGCTGTTTAAACCCAGTGTGGGCTAGTGGAATGATTAGATTTTTGCATTAGTCATAGAAAGACAAGGTGCGTATTATTTTCCCCTGCTTTTCGTCATGAAATATGGACTGTCCTTCCACTGAGTATTTGCTTAACCAGGTCATAGGAATTCTTAATTCATAAAGAGGAAGAAACAACATCTGAGAACCAGGACCAGCGCATTTTAGACATTTGCAGGTGTTTCTGGACAACAGGAGACACTTGTCTACCTGCCCTGCACTTCACCAGTATCTTTACTCACTTTGATCCATCTTCCTGGCCAGCACTCACCATCGGCTCGGAAACAAAGTCTGTGACAAAGAATTATCGTGAATATTTTTATTTCAGAAGAAGATGGTGCATTTATATAGGCTGTAAAATTGGCATTTGTTTGTATTTAATAAGCTTCAAACTTATAATAATTCAAACAACGCTCTGTGAAAATAATTGGAAATAAATCATTTAATAAAGTTTTAGGTTTTTACTTATATTTAAACTTGTCAATAACTTAAAAGGATTGTGGATTCAAGGAATGTCCTACAATGTCCTCACTCTTGCTTCCATACTAATTTTTCATGTGGAAACACATTTTCATATTTCTGACACATTATTATGATTGTAGAGCCTTATTGAGAACTTTTAATTTTGTCACTCACCTCATTTTGTTAATTATGGTCCACTTATATTTGGGTTCAAATTTCTGCTGTACTGGAAGAAATACAACTTCTATTCTGGGAATAGAAATATCTAGCCCCGATCAAGTTTGATATAACCTTGAGTATAACCTTGGTGTAGAGTCGATACAGCCCAGTGACTAGTCATAATGTTTAATGCCTAAAAACACATTGGAGCACAGAGAATCATTAGTAGATACTTGCTGAGTGGACCTCTCCGCCCTGCCCAGGCCAGAATTCAGTGGAAAAATTGTAACCACTTTTTCCCTACTTAGAGGAAAGACAGTCTGGCCCATATTCCAGGAAAAGATGTTGAAGAAGGGGTCAGGAAAACAGTGGTGATATTTTGTGAAACGAGAACCCATTTTTGAATGTTAGAAGTAAGAAAATGAGTTTCCATGAAAGGGCGATATTCTATCATTATTACAAGTTTTATAGCTTAAAAAATGCAACTCACCCAATTACAATATTATGTTAGTACCAAGAGGGCTTTTCTTACTTCGGTAAAACTCAGAAATGGTCATAAGTGAAAGGTGATATTCTTTTTAAAATGTCACGGATGCTGCATTTTCTGTATTCAATACTTTTGATACCAGGGATAGTGAATGTGTGTGACTCTTGCGTCCTCACCATCTGTATCTCTTGGTGGGTTGTTTCTAAATGAAGTTATCAAGAACTGAGAGGTTTTCTAAGGGTCCTTTGTTGCAGAAAGATGTTCACCTCATAGAAAATAAGGAAATATCTCCTTTACAGATGCATGGGCCATTCTGAGATTTATAAAGCATTCATGTCTATAAAAATCTATAAAGCATTAAGAGGCAAAACTCTTTTCGGTTAGTAGCTTATTAAGTCTTGGCTTCTACACGCCCTCTTGAGATATTTGCAACATAGTTGTTCATCTTGTGTCAACACACAAAACTTCACTTCATTCCTACTAGGTCCATTCATAGCACCACTCCTTATGACCCAAGACAATTTTGAGACTGAAATGGTTGGACTTTCATTTATATGTGATCAAATAAATAAGATTCTCATGTAACACGTTTCAGGCTGCCTCTTGATTTCCTTTCCAAGTAGGCATGTGGTTTTCAGTTTGGCTCCATGTCAGTCTTGAAGGGCAGTATTCATAAGAGTCGTGTCTGTCCTTGGCTCCTGACCTTAGCAGGGGATGTCAGAGGAACAGTGCAATGGAGCACTTGAGATAGGGTGGCTTCTCAGAGCATTATTTAATTTTGGTTGTTGGCGCAGCAAGCTCATCAGAGACTGCTATTTCCAGCTGCACTGCAAGCTGTCCCACAGTTTAATTCTCTGCTTATTTTTTTTAAAAATCCTCCAACCAAGCACCTCAGTCATGTGCCAAAGTATGAGGATGACTTCACACCTCAGCTAATTCACATCTTCAAGGAGAGAAAACAATTTGCAACTGAATCCAGCCTCACTCATACCACCCAACAAATCCCTTTTGCTCATGAGCCACCCTGGGGACTCTAGGGCAGACCCAGAATTATCAAGAAAAGTAGATAGGTTAGGATATGCAAATACAATATGCTACGTATGTATTGATTTGTCTATTGACATTATGTTTAGAGAGAGGTTTTATACAGCTCATGGGTTAAATCAAATCTTGTGTTACAAAGGACCTGAATAGAAAGATGATGCATATTTAACACTTATGTTGTATGATATAGTCAACTCAGATATGAACATAATGGAAATACCTTTACCATCCCTATATTCATTAACCCCTGTCATTGCCGTGTTAACTCTTCAAAGACATCGGAATCAATGTTATTAGTCTTAACTGATGTTAGTAATTAAAGATATCCTTAAATAAAATGTCCTGTCAGAAAAATATAAA
The DNA here is from genome assembly GCF_949987535.1 of Balaenoptera acutorostrata. Classification (NCBI taxonomy): domain Eukaryota; kingdom Metazoa; phylum Chordata; class Mammalia; order Artiodactyla; family Balaenopteridae; genus Balaenoptera; species Balaenoptera acutorostrata. The sequence continues at coordinate 9,845,862 of NC_080066.1, read as the reverse complement.
TATTTATCAAGCACTCAATACAGAACAGGGTGGATTTCCCTGGTGGCGCATTGGTTAAGAATCTGTCTGCCAATGCAGGGACACTGGTTCAAGGCCTGGTCTGGGAAAATCCCACATGCCATGGAGCAACTAAGCCCGTGCACCACAACTACTGAGCCTGTGCTCTAGAGCCCGCGAGCCACAACTACTGAGCCCGTGTGCCACAACTACTGAAGCCCGCGCCCCTAGATCCCGTGCTCTACAACAAGAGAAGCCACCGCAATGAGAAGCCCGCGCACAGCAATGAAGTTTAGCCCCCGCTCACCGCAACTAGAGAAAGCCTGTGCACAGCAACGAAGACCCAACACAGCCAAAAAATTAAAAAAAAAAAATACAGAACAGAGACTAATCTAGACTTTGAAGATATAGCAGAACACAAGACAAGCAGAATCTTGGCTTTCATAGAGTTTGGGTTCCTCTTTCTCTCTCTCTCTCTCTCTGTGTATATGTGTATAGGTTAGTAAACTGATAAGTAAATCTTTATGTATAAAATTATATACTGGAAAGTGTTATCCAGAGAATTAAAACTGGATTATGTGACAGGGAGGAACACTGTCTACTTTAGACTGGGTGGTCAGGGAAGGGGTTTTTGTGGACACATTTAAGCTCATTTAGACAAGAAGGAGCCAGGAGCATGACGATCTGGATCTGGATCTGGATCTGGAAGAACATTTTGGGTGGGAAGGAAAATGAGTTTAAAAGTCCCAAGGCAGGAGCAAACTTGGCTTCTTCAAAGAGCAGATGAAAAGCAGAATCGTCTGGAGAGTAGCAGGTGATGGGAAGAGTGAGGGCGGGAAGAGGAGGAAGAAAGGGACGTGAAACAAACATTAACCAGGCGTGTGTGTCGGCACCATGGTAAGCATTTTGCACCTATGAACCCCTGTCATCTTCATAACAGCCTGTGCAGTGGGCACCTGAACCATCCTCATTAAATGTGAAGGTGAGGAAACCAGGATGCAGAATGTAGAATACCTGGGCTCAGGGCATATGGTGCGATCTGGCTCTGTGTTCCCCATTGGGAGGCGATTGTGACAGTCAAGCATGAAATCATGGAGGCTGGTCCCACTATGGGACCATGGTAGTAGTGCATATGTGATGGGATTTGGAGTATGTTTTGGAACAAAGCCAATAAGATTTACTGGTGGATTCAGTGTGAGGGTAAGGGAGAAAATCAAAGATAACTATTAGCTGTTTAAGTAATTAAGAAGAATATGATGGAGATCAATGATGACATGAACGTACGTGACATTCATATGGTGTTGACTGTACGTGCCAGGCACTGTTTAAAGCATCTGTATATATTCTAACTTGACTCCTCATCACAACTCTGCGAAGGTACTATTATTATCCCTAGTCTTTCATAACAATTTCTTGAGTTAGAACTATTATCTAACTACTGTTACCCTCATTTTTTTGTAAATTAGAAAACTGAGGTACCCAGTCATCATGCCCAAGGTCATACAGCCAGGAAATGTGAATTTCACTGTAAGAATTAAAAGAGGTAATTTAAGTTTAATGCTCAGAATAATAGTAAATACTCAAAAATGTTAGCTAGTAGCAGTAGTAGTAATTACAGTCATCTCTGTTGTGATCTTATTTTTATGGGTATTGTCACAACCTATCACAGCAGCCAATAAATGAAGTGTAAACTGTGAAGGTCTCAAGTTGGTGAAGGACAAGCAACAAAAAAAAGAGTTCATCATTCACTATGTCTTTGCTGCTAAAAGAACCTAAGGAAGTGAATCTTGGAAGAAGGATCATTCTGGGATAGAAGAAGCAGAATTTGGTAAAAATGATGATTTAGCACCATACTGTTTTCGCATTGCAGCTCACTATATTTACCTATTCACATGCAGATGAATAGAATAAAAATATTTTCTTGATTTTTGCAGTATGAATCATTTTCTCATCTTGCTTTACACCCCGACAAAGTATTTTTTGGAATTAGGGGTCTTGCTGACTTTTTCTTAAATCCCCATTGTGCCATGATCGTCTTTAACGTAGGTGAAATGGCAGAGAATTTGCATTTGGAAAACATAGTTTCCTTATAGAGTTGAAGTCTTTTTAATCCTGGGAAATGACATGGTGTGCTGGTGTCAAAGGATGTCTTTTCAGAAACTTCTTTCCCTGTCTCTCTTTTCCTCCGCAGTGGTTTCTATTTCTTAGTCTCTCTGCTCCGTACGAGTGATGGTATCACCGCAGGTGCTCTGTTGCTGACACAGGATAGATTTCCCTGGGTAGCAGTGCTGAGTGACTCCCTTTCTTGACTCATTCAAAACAAGACAGGCTGTATAAACCCACTTGAGAATACATCCTGTAGGAAATAAGATTACCTAATCATTTGTTGCATCTCTATTTTCTGCTTTTCCACAAATGGCTGGTAACATGAGCAGTCACAGTTATGGACTCCATTTTTTTAATGTATATATGTATCATACATACCCCTTGGTTTGGATTTCTCAGGGAGTGAGAATTATAGTTTTTTTTTTAATTGTTTTGATGTTTGGGGATTTTGTAGCCAAGAGTTCATTTGACAGATGTAATATTAGTTTTCTGGATAATTGTGCATGAACAAGCAGAAGAATGCCAAAGAACAGAAGGGGCTCAAACCACACATATAGGTCAATGTTAGGTGTAGCTTCAACTGAGGTTACAGATTCTGTTCTGTATGAAGTCTTAATTTTTTAATTAAAATTTATTTTTATTGAATAATATACATATATTTTAAAACACGTATTTAAAAATTGTTTAAAACTCAAACAGTCCTCCAAAGCTTATCTTTCAAAACAGCAGTCTTCTGTCTACCCCTTCAAACCCCTGTATCTTGCTTCCCAGAGGCAACCATCTTCACTTTTATCTGATTCTTCTTGTACCTCAGTATTCCTCAATAAATGTCGAGTTTTGATATTCTGTTTTAGGTTGCCACTATGAAAGAAGATGATTTGGCTTATCTACACAAACTCTTTGCTACAAAAGTATGTCCATTCCCCCATCTTCCCAAGAAAAGCATACTATATTGAAATTTTTGCTTAAATTAACATCCAGTGTTTACAATTATGACTCTGTAGATATTGTTCAAGGCTGAGGCACACATCCATCCTTGTATGCTATGATTATATTTCATGTCTACTATTTTCTTCTTAGAATTAAAATGTCTTTAAAAAAAACAGTTGACTAATCTATGACAAAGTAGGCAAGAATATACAATGGAGAAAGACAGTCTCTTCAGCAAGTGGTGCTGGGAAAACTGGACAGCTACATGTAAAAGAATGAAATTGGAACACTCCCTAACACCATACACAAAAATAAACTCAAAATAGATTAAAGACCTAAATGTAAGACCAGACACTATAAAACTCTTAGAGGAAAACATAGGAAGGACACTCTTTGACATAAATCACAGCAAGATCTTTTTTGACCCACCTCCTAGAGTAATGAAAATAAAAACAAAATAAAATGAGGCTTAATGAAACTTAAAAGCTTTTGCAAAGCAAAGGAAATCATAAAGAAGATGAAAAGACAACCCTCAGAATGGGAGAAAATATTTGCAAATGAAACAAAAGAGAAGGGGTTGATCTCTAAGATATGCAAATAGCTGAGGCAGCTCAATACCAAAAAAACAAACAATCCAAACCAAAAATAGGTGGAAGACCTAAATAGACATTTCTCCAAAGAAAACATACAGATGGCCAAGAGTTACGTGAAAAGCTGCTCACCATCACTAATTATTAGAGAAATGCAAATCAAAATTACAATGAGGTATCACCTCACACCAGTCAGAATGGCCATCATCAAAAAATCTACAAACAATAAATGCTGGAGAGGGTGTGGAGACAAGGGAACCCTCTTGCACGGTTGGTGGGAATGTCAATTGTTACAGCCACTATGGAGAACAGTATGGAGGTTCCTTAAAAAACTAAAAATAGAACTACCATATAACCCAGCAATCCCACTCCTGGGCATATACCCTGAGAAAACCATAATTCAAAAAGACACATGCACCCCAGTGTTCATTGCAGCACTATTTACAATAGCCAAGACATGGAAGCAACCTAAGGGTCCACTGACAGATGAATGGATAAAGAAGACGTGGTGCATATATACAATGGAATATTACTCGGCCGTAAAAAGGAATGAAATTGGGTCATTTTTAGAGACATGGATGGACCTAGAGAGTGTCATACAGAGTGAAGTAAGTCAGAAAGAGAAAAAAATATTGTATATTAACGCATATATGTGGAATCTAGAAAAATGGTACAGATGAACCAGTTTGCAAGGCAGAAATAGAGACACAGATATAGAGAACAAACGTATGGACACCAAGGGGGGAAGGGGGGTAGGAAGAATTGGGAGATTGGGATTGACATATATACACTAATATGTTTAAAATAGATAACTAATGAGAACCTGCTGTATAGCACAGGGAACTTGACTCAATGCTCTGTGGTGACCTAAATGGGAAGGAAATCCAAAAAAGAGGGGATATATGTATACATATAGCTGATTCACTTTGCTGTACAGCAGAAACTAACACAACATCACAAAACAACAATACGCCAATTTAAAAAAAATACACATATATGTATAATTCAAATAAATAAATAAATAAATAAACATTAGAGACTAAAAAACCAGTTGATTATGTTTTGTTTCCTTTATTTCTTTCATAAAAAAATTTCAGGCATTCAGATTTTTTCAGCTATTGAGCATAATGGAACAAATATCCATGTATACATCACCCCATTTAAGAAGTAAAACCTCATAAATACCACTGAAGTCATGGATAAACTGTTTTTTTATCACATTTCCCTCGCTGCTCATTAGAGGTAAACACTATAAAATTTTTCATTATTAATTAGTCTCAAGAAGTGTGTACAGTTTTACTCTATATGTATAAATCCCGAAGCAATATATTACATATTTTTAACTTTGTATAATTGCATCATACTGTATGTAGTTTGGTAAATCTTGCTTTTCCCCATCAATGGGTCATGAGATTTCTAATGCATGTAACTATAACAAATTAATTTTATTATATAAATATCCCATCATGTGTCTATACACACAATGTGTTTATTTATTCTAATTTTTCTGATTAGCATTTAGTTTGTACTCAGAATAAAAATACTGTCCCAAGTCTTTTAGTGCATGCCTCCTTTCCCACAAAGACAGGAATCTTTATAGTATATATACCTAGAAATAGAATTGATGGGTCTTGGGGCATCCTCCTTCAGTTTTAATAGATAATGCCAAATATCTCCCCTGAGTAGTTAAGACAGTTTATAACCCCATTAGCGCTGTAAAAATTTTCTAATTGCTTCTTCTCTTTACCTACACTTGGTGTACTCAAACTTTTTAATTTTTTGCCAGTCTGTTGAATCTGAAACGTTTCTTATGTTCTTTTATTTTGCATTTTTCCAATTATTACTGAGAATCTCTCTTCCTAGGTTTATTGGCCACTGGGTTTTTTCATTTGTGAATTTATCTATTTGCAGGTCTTGTTTGCCTTCTATTTATTAATTCTTTATACATTTTGGATTTTAATTATCTCTTACTTTTAAACTTTGCAAATGTACTTGACCATGCTATAATTTATCCATTAATTTTTTATGTCTTTTGATATTTGACCATTTCTAATTTTAAAATAGTTGAATTTGTTAATCTTTTCCCTATGATTTGCATTTTTTCTGTCTTGTATGAGAAATCTCTTCTTACACTAAGGTCATAAAGATAATCTATATTTTCTTCTGAATTTCTATGAGCTTGTTTTCAAGATCTTTATTCCACCTGGGATTGATCTTTTTGTACATTGCAATGTTAGGGTATAATTTTATCTTCCCTATATAGATAGTCATGGTCCTGGAATTGTACTTTCTGTAGCCCATCATTTCCTGACTGATCTGCAAGGGCATCTCATCAAGCTCCTAGAAGAAAACATAGGGAAAAAGATTGTGAACAGTAGCCTTGGCAATAATTTTTTGAATATGACACCAAAAGCACATCAACAAAAGCAAAAATTGACAAGAGAGACTAAATAAAAATAAAAAGCTTTTGCACAGCCAAGGAGATAATCAAAAACAGCAACAGCAAGGCAATGTACAGATTGGAAGAAAATATCTGCAAACCGTATATCTGATAAGAAACTCATACAATGTAATAGTAAGAAAACAAATAACCCAATTAAAAAATGGACAAAAGAACATAGACATTTCTCCAAAGAAGCCATATAAAAACAGATATATGAAAAGGCACTCAACACTACCAATCGTCAGGAAATGCAAATTCAAACCACAATGAGATATTATCTTACACATTTTAGGTTGGTTTTTATTAAAGAAAAAATATTTAAAATGTTGGCGAGGGAACCCTTGTGCACTGTTGGTAGGAATGTAAAGAGGCACAACTGCTATGGAAAACGGTAGGGAGGTTCCTCAACAAACTAAAAGCAGAACCACCATGTGATCCAGCAATACCATTTCTGAGAGTATGTCCAAAGGAATTGACATCAGGATCTCGACGAGAAATATACATTCCCACGTTCATTGATGAATTGTTCGCAATAGCCAAGGCATGGAAGCAACCTAAATGCCCATTGATGAATGAGTGGGAAAAGAAAATGTTTTTTCATATACATACCATGAAAATGTCCTTTCATATACATACCATGAAATGTAATTTAACCTTAAAAAAGAAGGAAATTCTGCCATTTCCAATGACACGGATGAACCTGAAGGATATAATGCTGAATGAAATAAGCCAGACACAGAAATACAAAGACTATGTGATACCACTTACACTAATCTAAAATTGTCAAATCCATAGAAGCAGAGTATGGTATGGTGATTGCCAGAGGGGAGAGGAAAATGGGGAAATATTAGTCAAAGAGTACAAAATTTCATTTATACCAGATGAATAAGTCCTAGAGATTTGTACAGCATAGGGTCTTTAGTTAACAATACTGCATTGTACATTTAAAAATTTACTGTGGGTAGATCTTATGTTGTGTGCTTTAATCACAAAATACTAATACTGATACTAATAGTATTAATAATTATGGTAGAAGAAAGAGGAGGAGGGAAAAAAGGAGGAAAGAGGAGGAGGAGAAGTAAGAGGATTTGAGGAGACTTCAGGAGGTGATGGATAGGTTTTATGGCATAGATTGTGGTGATGGGTCCATGGGTGTTTATTTATCTCCAAACTCATCAAATTGTATATATTAATTACATACAACTTTTTGTTTATCAAAAAAGAAAAGGAAATAAAATTTCTTGTGAAATATGCTTTCTTATAATAGTATTATAATTAAGGATATATATATATATGTTACATACAATAATCGTAAATATATTGTACCAAGGTCATTTTCCATTTTATTTTGTGGATATTTCATTGGTTGTCTATCTGAGACAGGAAGCATAAGAAATATATGATTTTAATATGTTTAAATATTAGCGGACTTAATTTCATTACACAAAGTGAAAAGCATCTGTATGTAGCTGTGTTTTGTAACCTTTGTTTATGAAAAAGATATTGGTCAGTACCATAATCTCTTGGGGAGAATATCCTTTAGGAGTAATATGAAGAACACCTCTTTTAAAAAGCTGATACATGTAAACATCTCAAGGTCCCACTTTATAATCAAAATAGAAAGTGTCAAAAAAGTAGTGGAAAAATAATGGCTGGGTTCTTCATAGTCAGAGCTGTGAAGAAAATCTCAGGAGTTTATCCTAGATGATCACCTCTGTTTTACAGATCTAGGTAGTTAACATAATTGTGACAACTCTAGGTGAATATCTCTATATTTAGGTGCTTACTGGAAATGAGCCTTTTAATCTGCTAGAGGAACACCTCTTCTGGCATCCAGAGCCTCAGCTCATGAGCTGCAGGTACCCTTAGCTGCATCCAGGGTCAGAAGGTGGGAGCGGGGGACACTTCATCAGATTTCCTTGAATATATATTTCAGTTTCATAAAGGACATTTTAAATAACTCCTTTTGATGAAAATTTAGGTCTTGAGAAAAAAAAGCAATTTCTTCTTTCTTGCTCAGTGAATTGCACAGAGAGACTTGCCTGCCCTTTGGACTATAACATTTGAACCAAACTAATGATTCTCATGGCTTAAGCCTCTAAAAGTTAGGAATAGTGACTTTTCCTTTTCTCATTAGTGATCTTTAGGTATACCAGCCCACTGTTCCAACGAATACAAAAAAATGTAAGTAGGAAAAATAACTAGGAAACAGGATTTCATAAATAATATTAGGATTTCTCAGTAAGAAAAAAATTAATACCTAGTAGGAAAAAACAGAGAAGAAGAGAAATGAGGCTGTAGGTAAATAAATATTTCGAGCCTCGAGGAGGAAAATCTAAGGCTAGACAATTTTCTAAAAAGCAATCTGCGTACATAATCCTAGCAAAAAGTGTTAACAGGAGGTGGATGAATTTTTACAAATATAAAAGGAAAGATATGTCCTATGAAGGAATATGAGCACCGCTTAGCAATTTCCCAGCACTTTTCATCTTCAAAGAATTTAGCATGTTAACTAATTAATCCTTCCAACACCCTTGTGACGTAAACGTGACAAACAAGGACAGAAGTGAGTCTCAAATGACTAGTTTACCAAGCTCACTAGTTGAGAAAGAATTATGAAAGCATGCCAGTTACTAATGAGGAAGATCCTAGGTAGGGATTTTATACAGGATATTGTGTGTGTGTGTGTGTGTGTGTGTGTGTGTGTACTTTCCAAAATTTGTTTACAGAAATATAGAGCAAATGACAGAATTTGAAAGAATTTATCACCCCTTGAGCTCACTTTATGCTAGACTAGTGTGGACTTCTCAAATAATCCAAATTTAAACCATGAATATTAGCAGCAGTTTGGTATTTGCTTTTTATGCATGGAGTTGATGCATTATTTAGACAATGAGCACCAACTATCTGAAACTTCAGTGGTTTAAAGGGAGTTACCCTTGTTGGGGGGTTATTTTCTGCCCAATTCTGTAACATGTAATCTATCAACACAAATTCTTTCTAGTTATCCAAACACCAGGACAAGAATGCAAGGCCCAACTAAATGAGAGATCTGACAATTTTAGGCTCTTACTCACCAACCACTTATTTTGGAAACTTATAACTGAGGCTGTGGTTAGTTTTCTAAAGATCTAAGTCTGTTTCCTTTTTCTCTGCCTGCCTGTGTGATACTGTCTACTATTACCCTGTTGCGACAGCAACCTATCTTTCCCCAAACTTGCAGAAGAGAATAGTGGAGCTCATGACCACCCTGGAATGATAATCGCCGTGCAGTGCTGTTGGCACCCTGAGGTGACGGTGGCAGGGAGTCACATTATCCACTTACAACCACAGCCATTGCATTCCAGCTTCACGGGATAACAGGGCGAGTCTCACTGATTACAAATCTGCTAACATATACACTAGCCTCATTCCTTTTCTTGATGATAAAATCTCATTGTGGGCATTATTAGCCTTACTGTGTTGCTCTTAAAATTGTTACTATGACCTTTCAAAAAGTATTGATCCACAAATGCTAAATGGCTAAATATTTCCAAAGGGGAAACTGACTGCCTTTTCTGCACCACAGCTATAAAATTTTCCTTCCAACAAATCAAGACTGGAGGGTACAAAAGGGCTGAGCATTAACCTTCTCTTTCTCAGTGTTAGTTCCAAACTATTATGTGAGTTTCTCTCTCTTCCCTTCCTCCCTTCTTCCTTTCCCCCTCAAATAAGCATAGATTTTTCACCTCGGTCCATCATTTCCTTGTATCTGGGTAGCAAAAGTCACGGTGATTATTGCCCAAGGTTTTCAAATGTGGTGCAAAGTTGTAGAGACTATTCATTTAGTCATTCAATTACCACATATTTCTTGAGTACTTACTATATGTTAGTCACCATTTTAGTCACTAGTGATACAAGAAAGAAGAAAAGTTCCTGCCCACAAAGACATAGCACTTACTAAGGCAGCTGATACTGGACCCCTCAAAATGAGGAGCCATCCTCTTCTATTTGGTCATAAAATTCAATCATTATACTACATTCCAATCACTGAGATACATTCTGTTGTTTTAAATTTCTTCCTGCATTTTTGTTTTGCTGCTACCTGGGATCATTTCCTTCTGCTTGAAGAAAAACTTTTTTTTTTTTTTTTTTTTTTTTTAGTTTCAGTGTACTGGCAACAAATTCTTTGTTTTTGTATATATTCAAATATCTTTAACTTTTTTGAAGATTTTTTTTTCTAGATATAGAATTCTAGTTTGGCAGTTGCTTTCTTTTTATTACATTAAAGATATTCCATTGTCTTCTTGATTTCATATTCTATTGAGACATCAGCTGTATGTCATTATTGCTCCTTTAAAGATAGTATTTTTCTTTGAATGTTTTTTAATATTTTCTTTTGTCTCTGATTTTCAGTAATTTTTCTATGCTGTGACTAGTTGTGAGGGGTTTTTGGGTGTGTGTGTGTGGTTATCCTGCTTGAGGTGCACAGCTTTTCTAAGATCTGTATCTTGATTTTTTGCTCAGGTTTTGGAAATCCATTCTCTTCAAATATTTTTTTCCTTTATTCCCTCTCTCTTCTTCTGAGCCTTTAATTATGTAGATTATAGTTTTTATCCATGTCATATAAATATAGGTATAGATAGATAGATATATAAATAAACGTTATATATAGAGTGAGGCTTGTCCAGAGATACACAAATACATATGCTCATTTCTGTATTATTCTTTCTTTTGCTTTGGTCTCTATGCTTCAGACTGTGTTTTCATCATTTTTCTCTTGATGAGTTCACTAATCCTCTCATGTTCTATATCCATCTCCTCATTAAGCACATCTATCAAAGTCTAAATTTCAGTTTATCACATTGTCAACTCTAGAATTTTTATTTATTCTCTAATAGATTCCAATTCTCTAGTAAAATGTTCTACTCTGTCATCCGTTTTTGAAAAATTATTCATTATAGCTGTTTTAAAGTCCATCTTTGATAACTTTAATAACTTGGCTAAATGAGAGTTTATTTCTAGTGTTTTCTCTTGGCCATGATTCCTGGGATGCCTAGTAAATTTTTTATTAAATGACAGCCATTGTGTGGGTTCTGGAGGTTACTGTCTTTTTTTCCGAGTAGGTTTACTCTAACCTGTCCTAGAACCATACAGTAGGGTCAGATGACATTCATCGGATCAGGAATAGGATTTACTCAAGGCTAGGTTACAGTTTTTGATGGCTAAATCAAGCCCTGGCTGTTCCACACTCCTAGGGTATAAACTTCCACCATTCCCACTGAGATTCCAAAGTATTTGCTAGGATCCCTCTCCACTGTTATTCCCAGACTCTCATGTCTGTATCTTGAGCATGGTGCTCTTTAGGCAGTGGAAAATGAGAATATTCTAAAATGTTTAAATCCTTTGTCCTTGGGAGTGTCATTATCAGGACTCCATATGGGGTAGATAAAGGGAGCCCAATTAGGAAGTTACAGTAATAGTTTGGTTATGAGCTAATGGAGCTTGACACAGGGAGTTGGCAGTAGGAATATGTACATGAAAGGATGTCTATGTAAGCTTTTGTGAAAGAAGAATGGGAGAGTAAACTTGTTGATTATGTGAAGAAGGATGTGTTAAAGCTTCTTCAAGATTTCGAGTCTACAGACCTGAGATATATTCCATGGACTACAGGGAAAATGAAATTGTAACTTAAAGAGAATTTAGAGATGGAAATACATATTTGAGGGTAATACACACATTGGAAGTGATTGAAGACTTGGTTAAGAACACACAGAAGAGGAAGAGAAGAGGATGGGGAACAGAATCAGAGTGATCACATACATTTGGGGATGAACCTGGTGACAGCTCGGTTCTCTTTTCACTTAACCAAGATGTACCCCTTAATATCTAAGGCACAATCGCATCAAAGGAAAACATTTTGCATTTAAGTGTAGACAGAGCTTAGTGTTCATAGTGGGCTGGAGATGAAGTAAAACATGAAATAATTTTATGATTTCTGGTCTTTATCTCTTCTCGTGTCGGAAGAACTAAAAACTCTATCAGCACAAATCTAGAGACTCTCAGTCCTCCATTATTAATGAAAGATGTAGTTAACTCTTTATCCCTTTCAGGGTTGAAATTACAAAAACAACTTGTTACAAAGTGTACATGGGATTCTTAAATCCAGGAGGGTTTAGGGTACCGGAGGAGAGCAAAGGGAAGGTTGTCGGTGTTGAAAGTAAATATACTCTGTGTCAAAATGCACTGTGGAGCCAGTGGTATGTGATAAGATATGGAGGCTGGCTTTGGAACTCTCTTTGTAAGTGCTAGGATTGGGGTTTTAATAATATAACAGTTCTTCAGGCTTTCTGACAAGGAAGGCTTGAAAGCACGCAGCACTGCAGCAGGCTTATCAGTCAACTTCCAGGACAAATACAGAAAGAATGCTCTATGTTCATCTTCAGGCAATACATTGTCAGTTACAATTACAGAGAAAAACTAACCTTAGTGATCTTTGCAGCATTTAGTAATTAAGAGCACACTGGAGTTGCAGCCCATCGTTTGAATTAAAAGTAGTGAATTTGGTTGGGTCTTTTGGTAATTTTTCAGAATTCTATAGCTGACACTGATAGGTAATGTTTTGGCAGAAAAAAAAAAAACCAATGGAGAAATATGTACTTGAAATATATACTTTGTGACTTCTCTCTGCACACTGTAAATGTAAATATATATGTCTCCATATAGTTTTAATCTCCCGATAAGAGCAGAGATTTATGGGTGTTTAACTTTGCTTAACAGTTGTGTCCATAAAATCCAGCCTGAGAAAGTTCATAGGCTACTATATTTGAAGATGTAGACTTTTCTTTTTTTTTTTCTTTTTTAAAAAAATTTTATTGAAGTACAGTTGATTTACAATGTTGTGTTAATTTCTGCTGTATAGCAAAGTGACTCGGTTATGTGTATATATATATAATTCTTTGTCATATTCTTTTCCGTTATGGTTTATCACAGGATATTGAATATAGTTCCCTGTGCTATACAGTAGGACCTTGTTGTTTATCCATCCTATATATACTAGTTTGTATCTGCTAATCCCAAATTCCCAATCCTTCCCTCCCCCCACCCTCCCTCCCCCTTGGCAACCACAAGTCTGTTCTCTATGCCTGTGAGTCTGTTTCTGTTTCATAGATAAGTTCATTTGTGTCATATTTTAGATTTCACATATAAGTGATATCATATGGTATTTGTCTTTCTCTTTCTGACTTACTTCACTTAGTAGGCTAATCTCTACGTCCATCCATGTTGCTGCAATTGGCATTATTTCATTCTTTTTGATGGCTGAGTAGTATTCTATTGTGTATATATGTACCACATGAAGATGTAGATTTTCAAAAGCCTTCTCATCTTCACTATTTCTCAGTCCTTCATTTATCTCCCATGCATAGCTGAATGTGAATGTTCTTATAAATTTCAAAGCAGGCAGGGGCAAAAGCAGCCAAACTTGTGCTACCCTGAATGACAGTCAGCCTGGAAATATCAGCTCCCTTTTCATCTTTTATCTTTGCAATCACAGGTTAGCAGGTCGTACCAATCAGTCTAGAGCAGTGATTCTCACCTTGGCAGCAATAATTCACTGTGGAGTTTTTAAAAGTACAGATGCCTGCATCCCACCCAGAGGTTCTGGTTTAATCGGTCTGAGCTGCAGCCTTTGGATTTTTAAAACTCCCCAGATAGTTATAAAACGCAACCTAGAAGAAAACTCAGGAAATTCAATTCCCTAAAGTAACTCTTATAATTAACTTCTTAGAAAACCTTGCCTGGATTTTCATCTCATAAATAATACTTAATCTTTATGGTTCTATACATAGGTATTGGCTAAACGTATTCAAATATGAATTCAGTGTGCTTTTGGGAGTATAAAAAACACATACCCTATTTTATAGGTATTACAGGTAAATTTGCCAGATTTAGCAAATAAAAACAGAGAATGTACAGTTATATTTGAATTTTGGATAAACTGTGAATAATTCTTTTTGTACAAGAATGTCTCAAGCAATATTTAGGACGTGCTTATACTAAAAAAATTATTTGTTGTTTATCTGAAATTCAAATGAAGCTGTGTCCTGCTTTTTATCTGGCAGCCCTAATTACAGGACATGCAGAAAATGTCTAGCTGTTCCATTTTAATCAAAGCGTTTTTGTTGACTTGTAACCAATCACCTATGAAACCATTTTATATCGGTCTAATCACAGTTAAGACACACAGAACAAGCAATCTAGCCAGTGTGGCTGAACCATTTAACCCAATTCACTAAGCCTCTTGGCCTACTTATTCATTTAAAAAACTCACTTTGTCTAAGATATTTACAGACGAGATCAATTTTAATTTCCTTTACCTCTCGAGTACACAGTTTGTAATTCCTCCAACAGAGATTTATCAGCTTTCTAATACAGTTCTGGGGTAAGAGCCAGGTGCCGAGGGGGTTCACTTCTACTCCAGCCTAAGTTGTCTGAACTGTCTTAATCTGTAGACCAATTTTCTCTACAGCCCCCTAAGGAAGGAACTTGTTGATTTTGGCAGTGTTTACCTTTCCTACAAACAAATTCAACATTTTCCAGACCGGCTGGCTCTTAAAAAATCACATGAGAGCTGGGGAAAAACTGCCTATAGTATGCTTCAGAATTCCTCCCTCCCCCATATTCTAGGAAAAGCTTTATGTTCTTCACAGCTGCTGGAAGATAATCTACGGAGTCAGGATTATTTAGAAACTGTGGGGAAGGCTGTACAGTTCCCTGAGTTCAGTTCTTTTCTAGAAAGAGAGTAGAAGAATCTGTCAGAAAAAAAGATGAAATGTTCCAGCCTTCGTGAATGATAATATGGACTTCCACATGGAGAAAAGGGGAAAGAACTGATTTAATGTTTGTTTTCTCATAAAGGTGAAATGTACCATCTACAGCAATAACACGTAGTATGTTGTGTGCTTGCGTGTTACTGGCTTTCACTGAGTATTGTTACTCATCTTTGCTTTGGGTAGCTTGAATGGTATAGTGTTGTGTCTTTGCATCTTTTCATTAGTGAAGATCATCACCGCCTTTCCACCTCCCCAGGTACCTCCAGCCATCCCTCTCTGTCTCTTAGACCAAAACACATTTTGCATCATGTGTCAGCAGAGTAAACTTTCTTCCATGAAGGAGTCTTCTTTGGCAGGCACTAAATGGAGGCTGGTGTCACTATAATCAAGACAGTCCAATCTATGTTTTGCAAAAAGAAAGTGCATTCGAGTTTCCTCACGTCTGCCATTTATGTATAAAAATTTTCAGATTTCATTGAATATTCTCCTAAGTCTGTGTGTGATGTGCTAGAGACTGTAATTCTGTTCATCAAAATTATCTTGATCTGGAAAGTGTAATTTACATTTATTTCCCCTTGATGTATTTCAGTGTTATCTCTGGTGAACTGAGAGCTATTTACCTATTTAACAAATTATTTTTTTCCTCCAAGTAATAACTTCATTGTTTTCGATGCTTAAAAACCAAAGAGTTCATGTCTCTGGCTCTCAGAGTTTTTCCTCGCCTCTGCCACCGACCTCATCCCAGCCAGGACCTACCACCTTTGTTCGAGATCTCTTTCTGCCAGCTTCCAATTCCGGTGTCCTGTGGGAATGCACCTTTGCTCCAATTTGTTTCTTGTCTCTTCTGTTTTCTCTTCCTCCGTTCATTTTTTTTTTTTCCAAGTTCAGACCCCTCTATCAGATGTCTCTTACAATCTAGACCAACTTCTGGGGGTGTGTTAAGATTACCCCCCCCCCCACTTTTTTTCCTATTCCTGCTCTTATTCTCTAATTTTGCACTGAAATGGGTATTTCCTTTCTCCTCCATGTGTCTTCTTTGTTGGATTAATTCCTTTCCTTCTTCAATACCTCCTCCTTCCTCAGAAGGGTTGTTAACAATGAAATTTACTGTTCTAATTCTTTGGCTTATTTTTTGCCATTCAGGCCAGGTCCTGGCACTTCTTCGCTTCTGTCACCTAGATTAGATTGATTACAGGGAGAGGAAGGTGACTGATTAGCAATTCACTACTTGGGCTGTTCTAAATGTTGGAACCAAGCCTGTAATACTTCGATTTAATGCTTCAGAATGAACTTGAATCTTGGCCAAACTCACCAATTATTTGGCTTCAATGTACAAACCTGAGCTGCATTTAGCTTCTACTCCTGTCCCCTGGGTCCTGGAGTGGAATCTCTGGGTGAAAGCAGAGCTGGTCTGTGCTTGGGGCTCAGCGTGGCTGCTTGCCATGGTTTGCAGTAAAGGCAGAGGTGGGAATGGGAAAAGGAAAGGTGTACAGTCTCCTCTGACGCTTTCTCAGAATCCCTCATCCTGTTCTTCTTAAACAAAACCTTATAGGCACTGAAAGTTTCAGATTTTTACTTTTTAAATTATTGGCCTTGGAAGTTAGGTAAGCTCTTTAGTACGCTCCATGTTTTCTGGCCATTCTTTGGAAGCATAGTACTCGATACAGGTTTGAGCTTTTGTGCTTGTTTGATACTATGGATACTATTTGATACAATAAGTGCTTCAATATCACACAGAAATGAAAGTGGCGTTTCCCTTGCCACTCCTGAAAACTCTACCGTGGCCCTCTACTGTGTATATTTAGGAACTTAGAGTTCAGAATCAATCCTCAGATCCCACAGAACCCCTAACTTCAGATATTGTCACAGTGTTTCCTATGGTATAACAACACTTTTCCCGCGTGGAAAACGCCCTGGGACGACTCTGTCAAAGAGCTGTCTCAGAAGGCACACATCAGGTCCCTGCAAACTCAGGGAGCCCGCCCTCTTGTTGGTGCATGTCTGAGGCCACAGATTTCCGTGCTGCCAAACAAGTCAGTGGGGACATTCTGGCAGCTTGACGGTGATTTTTATGTGGAAGGATGTTAAGAGCCTCCCAGATGCAATTCAATCAGACCAGGAACCATATTAGACAATTCTGCCAAATTTATACTAAAGTAAAGTAAAGTAAACTAGGTGGCTGTTCGCTCCTTATCATTATTTTTGTAACACTTGATCTAAGTCAAAAGTTTAAGAAAAAAGTTTGCCCCTTCCTCCTCTCCTCCCACCTTCACAGCCTTTGTTCCAACAAAATGACATTGATTTAGGATCCATTAGGTTAATCAGTTGCTTCTCAGACAAACTAAGAGTAATCCCGAGCTGATTTTACAATCTATTGGTTTCCAAACAAGTTTGACAACACCCATGAATTTCCATGGAGAAACTCAACTTCTCTGTGTAGATGCTTTGACCTGTACACAGAAGCTGGCTCTTTGTAACCAATAGCCTTGTAATATTTGAAGGTTTAAAAAGTCTGCCCAAATGTGGGGAAAAGTTAAGCATCAATTTAAAAAAACTAGTGAAAAATTTAGGCTCACTTTAAAAAACATATTTTGAGCACAAGGTAAAGAAACATTTATATATTATGTACATAATACACAAAATACTGAAACCCTGTAGAAGCTACAGGTAGACATTTAGGCATCAAGAATTTTGATGTATTTGTTAGGAAATGCAAGACTATACACATGTTTACTTGACATGTGTTCTAAGAATGTAAATGTTGGATATGGTATGGTAATGCCAGGGCAGCCATAGGAGGAAATAAGAATGAGGCTTAGAAGGAAGAGTTGATTATACACACAGGTCCTAGAGAGCCACCAGATGAGATGCAGGGCCACAGGGGAAGCACCAGGTTTTGGTCAGGTGGGAGAAGACAGGAACAAGGGGAAATTCCAGTTCATAGCCTTTATTGGGATTTCTGTGAGAAAAGCAAGACAAATCAGAGTAAAGAGTTTAGGTTTGAATAATTACAGGAAAGCCTATGCTATAGGATGGTCTCTCGCTGGTGGTACCCGGCCCAGGGATGACTTGGAGCTTGGTTTGTGAGAAATAGATAAGGGAGTGGTTGAGGCCATAGACTTGGATGGGTTGGTTTGCACATGAAAAATGTGTTCCCAGCTCAGCACTTTGTTATCTTTAAGAAATGGGTTTGTCTTTTGGCCAGAAAGCTTTTGAAGATGTCAAACCATCATACAATACAGAAAATGAAGAAACAATTAATACAGCATCGTTAGTAACTTTCACACTAAGTTAAGTGCTATGAATATTTTATGTATAAGACAGTCTCTATATTTCACAATCCCAAACTATGGAACAAGGACATTTATAAGGGAAATGTTGATCATCTAGGAGAAAGAAGAGATGATCCTATAATATATTTCTTAATAAAGTAGGAGGGGATGAGACCCATAGCACACATGGTGCTAAGGGTCTCAATTCCAAGGAGATGCTGCTCAACTGGTGTACACACTAATTAACTTAATAAAATATTACCAGTAATTTTAAAAACTTCCTAAATTCCCATCTTTAATAACATTCTTACCTCTACTCCCAGAGTTAAGTAACTTTTGTTACTATCTTTCCTTTTTTTTAATTTTACTTTACAAAGTCTGAAAAGATTTTTTTAAGACAATATTTTTAGAGCAGTTATAGGTTAACAGCAAAATTAAGAAGCTATAGAGTTTTCCATATGCCCCCTGTTCCTGCACTTGCATAGTTTCCCCCGTTATCAACATCCTCCAGGAGAGTGGTACACTTGTTATAATTGGTGAACCAACACTGACACATCATAATCACTCTAATCCATAGTTTTACCTTAAAGTTTAGTCTTGTGTTGTACATTCTTTGGGTCTGGATAAATGTATAAGGACATGTAGTCATACTATAGTATCATACAGAGTATTTTCATTGCCCTAAAAGTCCTCTGTGCTCTGCCTATATACCCTCCCCCACCCCAAACTCTGGCAACCTCTAATCTTTTAACTGTCTCCATAGTTTTTTTTTCTTCTCTTCCAGAATGTCATACAGTTGTTATCGTTCAGTATGTAGTCTTTTCAGATTGGTTTCTTTCACTTAGCAATACGCGCATAAAATTCCTTCCACCATTCATCAGATATAATGGATTTAGCAACAAGTATCATAAAACTCTGCCTTACCAATCAAAAGGTAATGTATTATTTCTCATAATGAAAAAAAAAGATGGGGGTAGGGTACCCAGTAAGGTCTGATTAGTAGTTTCCACTGAGTCTGTATTCCACTATCTCTGCTTTTGGCTTCATCCTATAGTTGGTTTCCTCTTGTGATCACAGATGGCTGTAACATATCACCTGGAGACAATAGTAACTAGTGGAAGAAAGGGGCTTACCTTTACATCTCTTGTGTCAGTAGGAAAGGACAGCTTCTCATGCTTGAAAAGATTTTCTCCTGTGGTTCATTGGCCTGATTTTGGCCACCTTTTTTTTTTCATACCAACACTTGGCAAGGGTTACTTTCTGACCACTGGACTCCTTAGATTCCTCCAGACCCACTGGATCAGATGATGGGGTCAGATTCCTTAGAAGCACTTGGCTATGTGGAGGAAGACTGGATATCTTAAAATATATTCTCTTAGGAATCAGAGAAATTTCCTGCAACCAACAGGGCACGTCACACTCCTGTTTTCATTTATTGAAATTCCCGCTTTTACTAGTCATTATAGAATGTCACACATGGTCATATCAATGAGCACATTTGAACAGTTAATAAGATTGAGCTGAGATTAGGACACAGGGGCTGTGTTAGTGATGCATGTTTGCCTTTGGGGCAGCACAACATAATACTTAGGAGCAACGGCTCTGAAGTAAATGCCAACTTCACATAGCTGTACGATCTTGGGCCAGTTAAACCTAGCTTCTCAAAGCCTCCATTTCCTCCCCCATAAATTGCAGATAATGATAGTAGTCATCTCATCTGGTTGTTAGAAGGATTAAAGGGGATAATGCATATACCACATGTTCGAAAAACCCTATCGTATTTTAAGTGTTCAACACACCCAAGACATAATATCTTATTATATTTATTTTTGCACATTGTAGGCTCTCAGTACACACTGCTGACTGAAAATACTAAAACAACAACAAAGACAAACAAACAAAAGCAATATAGAATCATATTAGCAAGTAACATCAAAAAGAAAAAGAAAAACAATAAAATCTCATCCTGCACAGGTTCTCTGACTACCAACAGAAGCAGAGATGGGCCCCGCTGGAGGACTGTTTCCCTAAGTTGGGCTTGTGATAAATTCCCACAGATTAAAGTCAAGGATGTTTTCACAAAGATCACCAAACACAGGAGAAGGCAAGCCACTGCAAGTTAAGAGATGGAAGAATGGATGCTTTTAGATTCTCACGTCTGCAGAACGGCCTTAACAGACAAGGGCAACAGAGAACAGTATACATTGATGCAGCAGAAGTCACAGAGACCAAAGGAAAGGATCCCAGGAACATACCCATGCACGTAGGGAAATCTGGTGGACAGATTCAGCATCGAACATTAGTGTGGAAAGGAAGGTTGCTTAACAAATCAAGCACTCAAAATAAGCTATCCCAGGGCTTCCCTGGTGGCGCAGTGGTTGAGAATCTGCCTGCTAATGCAGGGGACACGGGTTCGAGCCCTGGTCTGGGAAGATCCCACATGCCGCGGAGCGACTGGGCCCGTGAGCCACAGCTGCTGAGCCTGCGCGTCTGGAGCCTGTGCTCCGCGACAAGAGAGGCCGCGATAGTGAGAGGCCCGCGTACCATGATGAAGAGTGGCCCCCGCTTGCCGCAACTAGAGAAAGCCCTAGCACAGAAACGAAGACCCAACATAGCAATCAATCAATCAATCAATCTTTAAAAAATAAAAAATAAAAAAAATAAGCTATCCCAGTGTGGGGGAGAATGAAAAGGGTCCCAGCTCACACCCATCATGTGCAAATATCCACCTTGAATAGACTGAGAACTTAAATGTTCAAAACAAACTTTAAAACTTTTAGAAAGAAATTTAGGCAATAGAGAATCCAGGGCAAGAATTGAATAAAACACAAAACCACCAACCTAAAGAAAGGTATTTTTAAATGTGACTACACTAAAATTAAGATTTATTTTCATAAGAAGACACCACAAAGAAAATTCGAATACAAGTTGCAAGTTTGGGAGAAGATGCTTGCAACACATAAAAGCAACAGTGGAATGTGTGAAGAATTCCTAAATACAGTGGGCCTTTGAACAAGGCAGGGGTTCAGGGCACCAACCCTCCATGAGGGCAAAAATCCGAGTATAATTTAAGTCAGCTCTCCATATCCACGTTTCCTACATAAGTATGGTTCCTCCATATCCTCTTCATCCAAGGACTCAAAAACTGCAGATCCTGTAGTGTCTTAGTATTTATTACAGAAAAAGTCCGCATCTAAGTGGACCTATCCAGCTCAAACCTGTGTTGTTCAAGGGTCAACTGTAATTAGTAAGCAACAACAAAGTGAATACAAAAATATGCAAAAGATATGAGCAGGCATTTCACCTAAGAGGGACACGATGACCAAAAACTCACAGTTACTCAACCTCACTAACGATGGAAAAATGCAAATTGAGAAGGTGTTTTCAATTTTACCTTTGTGTAACAAAAATGAACAGTCTGACAAAGTCAGGATGCACGACAAGAATTTCTTTAGTACTGGAGGTGGGAATTTGTAAACTGGTACAACCACTTGGAAAACAACGTAGAGCTGAATTTTGCATTCTTTACAGTCTAGCAATTTCACGCCAAGGCTCAATATCTCCAAGGAAAACTTTAGCATATGTGCACCACAAAACATGTAAAAACAACACTAATTGTAAAGAAAAAAGACCAACTGGAAATCATTCAAATGTCATTGACAGAAAATATATAAATTGTGGTGTCTTTCACAATGGAATATTTTCAGCTAACATGGATAAATATTAGTGTCATTATGTTGAAACAATAAATCAAGTCTCAATAACCAACAGAGAGTTTGATGCCATTTTGTGAAATTCAAAACTAAGTAAAACTAAACAGTATATTTTTCAGGCATTGAATATATACAGTAATTCACCTACACTAGAAAAAATCCCCAAAGGGGTAACCAATATAAAATCATGTGGGATAAATTAGGAGTTTAGGATTAATATATACACACTGCTATATATAAAACAGATAACCAACAAGGACCTACTGTATAGTGCAGGGAATTATACTTAGTATTTTGCAATAACCTATAAGGGAAAAGAATCTGAAAAAGTGTATATATATGTGTGCATATATATATACATATATATAACTGAATCACTGTGCTGTACACCTGAAACTAACACAACATTGTAATCAACTCTACTTCGATCAAAAACAATAAGTAGAATCCTGTGTTTATTGTTTTAAAGAAAAGCCAGGGACATAGGTTTGGAAGTACTCAGGGAAATATGAGTTTTTGGTAATACTCTAGCTCTTGGGTTAGAAGGTGCTTTTGGGGTGCTTATTATAGAGTTAGAAGTATATATAATGTACTTCTTACGTTAGAATGTAAGTAAATTAATAAATTATATAAAGAAAGGTCATACATGTAAAATGACAATGGTGTATTGGAAGGATAATGATTAATTCATGAAGTCTAGTAAATAAGTAAGGAAAAATTAAACGATAAGCATTTATGTAGGAAAGAGTTTTGAAGGAAGGACGGTGCAGTGTCCCGTATGCCCACTGGAAGCTCTGCTCTGACGGATCCTCCTGGATCTTTGTGAACAGGAAGAGCAGTGGAGGTGAGACCAGCGCTGGAGACGCTAACTGCTCCACAAACAGGAGGATTTCCACTGATCTGTGTGATCAAACATCGCATTCAGGATAGTATGGCCATGATTCTGCATCTGGGTAAATAGACCCAGTTATTTCAGTAAACCGTCATTTTTATGGTAAATCATTTTGCCTAAGATTTAAGATTTAAATTAAAATGACCGCTAACTAAATAATATGAACCTTTAAGCTATATCTCTCTTTCATGCCTGTCAAATAAAATTTGAGATTGACTTGACAGATGATACCAATATAAGATAGTGAAAAGCAGGTGCACACACACACACACACACTGTGTACTCACACACTGGGTACTCAAAGTGGGAATTCTTTTAAATCAAGTGGTCAGTAAAATTCACATAAATAAGGCAAGGAAAACAATTGAAACCTTTATGTTGAATGGAATTGTGATTATATTTTAAAGTCGATGTGAGCTTAGCTATGAGGGTATAAGAAAGAAAGTAGGTAACTGAGAAAGACATAATTATAATCAGGTTCCAGATATATCTATGTCCACAAAGGTGGACAGTACAGATTCTAGACTTTAAGTCATTCTTCGGTGGCAGCCTATCAAAAAAATCTTGGGGCCAGGAGATGAGGTTTTTTAATGTTGATCGAATGACAGTAAATACACTTTGATTTATTCTTTAAAGGAAGCAGCACAGGGTTTTATTACAGGACTCCCTTACATAGTAATAACATTTCATATTATTCACCTTCAGAAGACAAAATACAAAACAAATTCTTGTATTAGATAACGGATGAACAATGGCTGATTTGAATTAAAATTTATTTAAATGTCATTTCTAAAAGACAATGCATTTCAATGCAGATCTCATTTGCAATTTCAGAAAATCATACCTTATTACATAAAGATAATCTTGAGTAACAAGATCAATGCCCAGATGGATCTGGTCCCATTTTGACATCACAAGTCGTAAGGACCCTGATTCATGTAATAGGCAAACAAATGGCATTTTCTGATACTTTTAAAGTCAGAATAATGACTGAGGAGAGCTGCCCAAAATTCTGCCAGGCAAGGGACATATTGGAGTGGGGTCTGGGGGGTTGTGGACCACTTACCGGTGACCTGAGGACAAAATTCAGCCCCTCCCCCCAAAAAGGAAGATAAAAGCCTTCAGACAGGCATTCTCTCTTGCCTCCTGGCTCAATAATTTATGTCACCCTGAGGGCATTTAAGGTTTGTGCCTCGGCGTTTCAGGCTACTGTTGAGGAGATTCATTAACTGTGTCTCTTAGGTCACTTGTGTTTACGGCTGACTATAGGGGTCTTTACTGTAAGGGTCTCTCATACATTGATCAGATTCTATTACAGTGTCTGGGAAAAACTCATTCACAGTCTTTCCGTTGATGAACGATTTTTTTAAAAAATTTTACCACAGATACTTTAACATGTATCAAATCAAGAGTCTCTAATGATTCATAATTCTCGAAGGTCAAATTTTCTCACCCAACCTTATCTTCCCTACAGCAATCTTCATGGGAAGTTGAAACATAGGTAGGTTTGCCTTGATTTTGGGCATGGATTTAAGAAGACATATGGCAAACAAGCCAACACTGGGTCAACAAACATATATGCCAGGATTTATCCTTTTAAAAAAAATTTTCATTAACCTTCCCTACATCTCATAAAGAAAAATAGCAATTAATTCTGAGAGTAAAAAGGTCTGGTCAGCGTCTCCCCTTGACTGTACCACAATAGATCTGTGTAGTACGTTTCCATTTTAATTCAGATTTTCTAGAGGAAAATTTTCAAGCCAGCATTTTTTTTTGGTTTCAAGAACACTTAGCATTTTTCCCACGTCAGAGGATAAACTGCACAATGTCACGAATGATGGTCTGAGAATGTGTTCTTGCTGAGTGATGCGGTGGCTACTGGCGAAGACAGGGTTTCCGTGGCCTTGGTGCACAATGACTCATGCTTTTAACTACTTGTAGATTGTTCCCTAGCCATGCAGACACCTGCCCATTCTTCAAGCGAATAGTACCAGATTGACAAATAACTCCCACACGTATGCTTCTTGTTAAAATTTTAAAAAAGAAAAAAGAATGACTATATGGGGACTTGCCTGGTGGCGCAATGGTTAAGAATCCGCCTGCCAATGCAGGGGACACGGGTTCGAGCCCTGGTCCGGGAAGATCCCACATGCCGCGGAGCAACTGGGGCCATGCGCCACAACTACTGAGCCTGCGCTCTAGAGCCCACCAGCCACAACTACTGAGCCTGCATGCCACAACTACTGAAGCCCGCGCACCTAGAGCCCATGCTCCGCAACAAGAGAAGCCACGGCAATGAGAAGCCCCGCGCACCGCAACTAAGAGTAGCCCCTGCTCACCGCAACTAGAGAAAACCCGCATGCAGTAACAAAGACCCAAAACAGCCTAAATAAGTAAATTAATTAATTTTTTAAAAAAAGAGTGGATATATCTATACGTATAGCTGAGTCACTTTGCTGTACACCTGAAACTAACACAACATTGTAAATCAACTATACTCTAATGAAAATTTTAAAAAAGAAAAATGATAAACATTTCAATGAACATATCTTCATAGATAAGATCATTATAAATATAGTGAAAACATCCAAAATATAATATGAATTCATTACCTAAAATCTCTCAACCAAATCAATCTGGTTTTGGGGGCACTTGAAACTGCATTATTTGGCAATGTAGTGAGAGGAGAGTAACTTTTTTCTTTAGCTTTGCTGTCTCTTTTCATCAAAAGGAGACATTTTTCATACCTGAAGAACAGGACTTTACCTAATTTTCTCTTATTTCGTAAGCATCGTCTTTCAGGGTAATTCTGAAATTGGCCATCAAACAAACCTCAAGCATTAAAAACATTTTTGTTTGATTTGCACTCTTTTTAAATTGATTCTAGCCAAGACCTCTCTCTTGTTTAGCTGTAAATAATTTGTTGATTTTCTTTCAAACTTTCCATGATTTTTGAAAAAAAATTACATGAGTTATGCTCAGGGCAATTCATTTTCTTCCTCACAATAACGTAACACATATTTCACATAAGCCTGGAAGCTTACCTTCCTCCCTGCTGCTTGGACCACCTCACACACAGGTAGTGGCTGCATCTTCCCTGCAAGGGCACTGTGGTCACTGTCTCACTGGGCTGACCCGGACACCTGATTTTCTCAGTATCAGCCCTACACTTAAAACTTGCCATCTTTATCTGCTAATCCTATTCTCATTTGAAACTATGTTTTTCAAAATAATTTCACTTTAAAGATGTCAAGTGAAGCATGACGCAAAAATCACAAACCTTAGAATTTTCCGTAGTCTTGACTTACTGAGTGTCAGCCTGGGGTGAGAAGTGAATTAAATACAGTCAGTATATATTCTGTTGATCAATTCTAAAGTTGACTCGGTTTGTGGGATCTTGTGTTGTTTTCTGAAATTTAATAAATGGCATTAAAATTAAGAACACATTTTAAATTCCAGTTTGCAATTCTCCACCTGCTTTCTAGGACATCAGACAGGTCACCATGTCTCCATCAGCTATGCAAGTCAGCCTCCAACTTTTCAAATCCCCTGCTACATATAAAATGTTTTTGCTTTCCCAGCTTTCACAAGGAAACAAACAAACATTTATGCTGGCTGGAACTAAAAAGTGGGAATTTTGCAGAAATACGTTTGATAGAGTATCTCGAAATTTCAAACACTTAAACATGCTGTTTCTCTAGAACTACAGTGAAAAGTTGGGAAGTTGCTTCACATTCAGCCTGACTGACGTGCACCCTGGCCTATGAAAAAACACCTCGAGGAATGTGTGTCCCTCCCTGAGAGAGTGAGCTTTAGAGGAGAGTATAAGCTTTAGAATCAAGCTAAGGAAAGTCTGAATTCTGGCTAAGCTGCTTTCTTGTTATGTGATTGTAGGTAGCACACTTTAGCCCTCTGGGCCTAATGTGATTTTTTAGATTGACTGAGACAACATTTGTGAAGTATGGAATGATTTCCCCAGCATATAGTAAGTGTTCAATAAATTTAAGCCATCTGTTACTATGCAATTTATGTGTTCTGGAAGAATCCTCTTTCAATACCCTGCTGATCCCTCAATACATATTTATTGTTTATTCTTTATATGAGCAAACTGATTGAAATTGGTTATTTTTGAAAAATTTAATTTAATTGCTATGTTCTAACATAACCCATGACATGCTAGGTAGGTGTCACTATTTGGAAACCGATGGCATCAGGTTTTGGGTTTGAGTTGCGACTTTCTTCTTCTAGGATTGCAACAATTTCTAAGTTACACTCACCCATTCACAGCATCATGGACCCATTTGTAGGGAAGTAGCATAATTCTCTTGTAAGAAGTTAAGTTTTGCAGTTTGTGAAATCCCCCAGTAAGAACTGCTGACAGCTTGAGTGGGCAAAGGAAAACCCAATGCGAAAAGGCGGCTGTTTGATTGGACCGTGACACCTTCCCTTCTGGAAGTGTCACGACGACAGACAAACGATGGGATATCTGCTCTCAGGTTTTGTTGTATCCTGTCTTACAACTGACATAAAATGACGTCTCTAATCCGTGTGCACTTTGGGTTACAGCCCTGTATGTCAAAATAAAAGCCAGCAGGGGAGGCTAGGAAGCCTTACTAAGCAGCCTCTCTCTCTGATCCACCCTCCCTGCCGACTGGCCGGTCCACACCTGTGGCAGCGCCATTCTGAGAGGTGAGAACAGCTGGCTCCCAGCACGTGTAAGCCCAGCTGGGGCTGGTACGGATCCTTAATGAGCTGTCAAGTGTCACAAGAGCATTTCAGGAAAAAAGAAATATATGTGAATGTCATATGTTTTGTGAATCTTAATACTATAATAACATATTGAAATGTTTGTGATTTTCACAGGCAAGTCGGGGAAAAAAAGTTTTCTTTTGTCCTTTTTGTTATCCGTACGATCAAAGGGAGCAGCATGGAGATAATTCCAAAGAGTGCATAATGCCAATGTTATTTTCATTTGGCTTTGGAATGCTGTTTGTGGTTTTCTTTGGGCTGTAGATTTTTTTTTTCAGGTGAGTTTTTTCTTTTTTTCTTTTTTTTTTTTTTAAAGATTTATTTTTTTTTATTGATTAATTGATTGATTGATTGCTATGTTGGGTCTTCGTTTCTGTGCTAGGGCTTTCTCCAGTTGTGGCAAGCGGGGGCCACTCTTCATCACGGTGCGCGGGCCTCTCACTGTCGCGGCCTCTCTTGTTGCGGAGCACAGGCTCCAGACGCGCAGGCTCAGTAGTTGTGGCTCACGGGCCCAGCCGCTCCGCGGCATGTGGGATCTTCCCAGACCAGGGCTCGAACCCGTGTCCCCTGCATTAGCAGGCAGATTCTCAACCACTGCGCCACCAGGGAAGCCCTCTTTTTCTTTTTTTTAATTGTATCCATTTTCCAAACTTGGTAACTACCGCGGGTTGGACCATAATGGCAGACCAATCTGCTCAAAAAACTTTTGAAGGCAAACCTGCGTGGGAATCACTAGTAACGATAATGATGACGGTGTTGACGCCTGCTGCCAAGGTCTGTTGATCCCTTACCACGTGCCTGGACTTTTTGATAAGTCTTGTTTTCTCACCTGTCAAAGGAGGAAGACAATAGTGTCTACCTCGAGGGTTTGCTGTGGAAATCGAGTACACACAGAGCACGCTGGACATAGGAAAGCACGTTAGCTGTTCTCATTGTGTGTGAGCTCATGTAATCCTCATGGCAATTATGTAGGGTCGGTATCATCACCGACACTGCCTCTCAGATGAGGAAACTGAAGGGCGGATGAAGTAATTTCCCCAAAGTCACAATATAAGTGGCAGAGCCAGGAGTAGAACCCAGGTGGTCTGACCCTTGACTAAACCTGCTCATATTGTTTGAGTTTCTCTATTTTTTTTTCATGATCAAGAATGAATTTATTATAAAATTATAAAAGAAAAACAGATATATTTGTTCAAAGCTTTGAAACTTTCATATGGCAAAAGATATCATGAACAAACTCAATCAAAAAACTATAAATTCAGGGAAAATATTAAATAAAGAGGGTAATTACACTTTATGTTACAAAGAATTCTTTTTTGTTTAAGATGGTAAAAAAAATTTTTTTGGCTGTGCCGCATGGCATGTGAGATCTTAGTTCCCTGACCAGGGATCACACCCATGCCCCCTGCAGTGGAAGCATGGAATCATAACCACTGGACCTCCAGGAAAGTCCCATAAAGAATTCTTAAAAGTTGGTAAGGCAGATATGCACAACCCAATAGAAAAATGGGCAATTAAGTGGCTATTTACATAAGAGAAAATTCAAATTTGGGGGGAAAAAACATTAAGCAGAAGCTAAAACTAAGAGATTTGGAAATTAAAGTAACAATGAACAATCATTTCACACCTATCAAGACTGGTACACACTTAAAAGACAGATTCAACTATTATTAATGTAGACGAACCAAAAAGTGTATTCTCATGCATTGCTAGGGTAAATGGTTAAAAAAAAGACATTTAAAACAAAAACTGGCATTCCTGTAAAACATATATGTTAAACGTTAAAAATATATTTATTGATAATTACCCGTGAATACTACCACTGAGTATCTTAGAGTTTCTCTATTTTCCTAGGCAAGCATCATAATTCCAGAAATTAAGGACTTAGACTTATTTGTATGGCATCTGATTAAAGCTCATGGGGATCTCTGATTAACTGACTGTGTGGATTTGGTCAAGTCACTAGAAGCCCTGGCATTTACATTCCGACGAGGGAGATGAACTATGATTTCGAAGGATCTTCCTGACACTGTGAACATTCTAGAAGCCTAAGAAGTTTACACTCAAACAATTCACCTGGTTTCACGGACCTCCAAACAAGGGGAAATTGGTTTAAATTGTACCAGAAGGATTTTTTTTTTTTGTAAGAATGTTCTCTTGGTAATAAGGTAGTGAACACTGAAAAGAGGAGCTTTTCAAGCTCCTCACTGAAAACTCTGTGAGAAGAAGGTGGGCCCCATCACTTGGAGCTGTCAGTGGCTCTTAATGCGTAGAGGCTGAGCACTGACTAGGTTATGGGTTTCTTGCAGCGAAATGGTTCTATTTTTCAACGGTGTTAGCGCCACAGTGGCTGTTGGGATGGACGGTTCTAGTCAAATAACTAGCCTCGGAATCAAGCTGTGAGATTAGTACTGGCTGAGGGAGGCAGGCAGAGGCGGCCCTCAGCATCCCATGCACCAGAGAGGCAGGTGTGTGGGTGCAGGGCACTCTGTGGGCCGTGGGAAGGAAGGAAAGATGCCAGTGGAATTGGCTTTGGTCCAAGGCTACATTGTGAACCAGGCTGGGTTTTCTCGGGTGTCTCCAGCCACACTGGATGCTGCCCCACTCTCCTCAAGGAACTCATGGTGCTCAGGAGTGAGGAGTCCCCTACAGCATGGAGTCTTGACCTTTCCTTCCTTCCTTCCATCCCACATCCATGTCCTCAGGTCCAATGCTGTGTTGAGAAAGGGCCCAGGGAGGTTTAACGTGTAACATTTCCAGGTAACATCACTGCTTTCTCGATCCTCTGAATACATAGCTCAGAATTTAACCCTGGGGCAGAGCTTTAGACAAAGAAGCAAGACCTTCCTATGCGGAATGTTTTCTCATTATAGAGGGAAGAGATGGCTCTCACCCCAATACGGCTGAGGGCAGCCTGGCCTGGAATGGGGAGAGTCAGAACTCCATGGGGAAGATCGACTGAAAAATGTGGGATGTGAGTCAACATATTAGATAGACATTTTGAATATATATGGTTGTTATAAATTTTTAAAGAAATTTTGAAGACATGATGTTCAGGTTATGTGCCATGATTTCTACAAGTTATTTAAGTTAATCACAGTCGTGGCAGTAGTAGAATAAGACAAATGGGAGTTAATGTAATCAAGAATAATACAATTTTAGTGGTAGTGATTAAAACCGAGAGAGAAT
The DNA here is from genome assembly GCF_949987535.1 of Balaenoptera acutorostrata. Taxonomy (NCBI): domain Eukaryota; kingdom Metazoa; phylum Chordata; class Mammalia; order Artiodactyla; family Balaenopteridae; genus Balaenoptera; species Balaenoptera acutorostrata. Next base: position 9,815,168 of record NC_080066.1, on the reverse strand, counting down.
CCCTTATACCAGGCACACGCATTAACATCCTAACTAGTGAGATAACGAAACATATTCATTTAAAATTTTAAAAAAATTATCCAAATATTTGCATTTCCATTTTTTTTAGAAAAATAAGTCCACACACATGTATTATTTCTTCTCCTTATTTCAGTTTGTTCTTATTAATAAACATGAAAAGATGGTACCATGAATCTGTATTATTCCAAACAGAGCTGAGTTTTCCCTTTTACTTAAAAGATCCTTTGTTTCAGTTCAGGGCAGCTTGCAATTAATTTCTGAGAACTTATGATCCTCTTAGACTTCTGTAATATATTTTGAGTAAAATCACAGGAGAAGTCTTTTTTGACATATAAATATAACTTACTCCCCCAATTTTATGGTATGCATTTCCCGTTATGTGACGAGCTGGTGGGCTTTCTTGCTTATCCACTATTTCTTAGGCATTCTGTCACACATTATCCTATTTAATCTTCACAAAAGCACTGCAAGTTAAGTATCACTGTATCTGCTTTTCAGATGAGGAAATTATAACTCAATAAATAAAGTGAGTTACTCATGATGCCACAGAATGTACACGATGGGAAAGGATTCAAGGCCGGAGAAAACGCTCATGTCATTTTGATCTCTGAGAAAAATGCGCTTAAGAATCTCTCTTATTTCTGTGCTAGTTCTTTCTGAAGCTAGCAGGGCCAACTCTTTGGATTGTACATCAACACTACTGGTCAGGAAGGTTCCAACTACATCCAATAAATGAAATATTTTCTCCTTTGGATGGATAAAAAAAGAAGACACATTTGTTTAAATCTGTTTTCTAGGACTCATAACTACCATGTAAAGGTTTATAAAAGATCTCAGATATGACACTTAGCTGGATGTCTACGGTTAAGATTCATCAGGGGTGGAGCAGTCTGGGTGAATTATATTTTACTAACTGAAACTTATGCTTTATTTCCAACATAATCTTCAGCTTTTGCTTTTTATTGCTGTCTGTATCTGTCCTGACATTGCTATCATCTCTCAGCAGAATCAGCATTTATTGAGTTCCTAATACTCTATAGGTTTTCTGAGATCCCCTTGGCTTCTGACGTGGATTACTGAATAATCTGAATATTTTGAATCTATTCAATTCTGGAATCAAGTCTCTGAATGTCTGTATCAGAGCAAATGTCACTTTTGGAGGTGACCTAGGATTGCTCTTAGGAGATCTTCATAATAGCTGGTTTCTTTTGAATCTTTTGCTATCGTTAGGATGTGTTACTTAATCCCCTTCATATCTTCTTCTACCCTGGTCCCCAAATACCAGCTTGTCTCCCATGAGCTGAGCCCAAACCGAGTGACTACTTAATATAAACCATGGTTTTATTGGCTTTTTGCATTTCTAGATTGGTTGTGATGAAGACTTCCAGTTAATTTGTGTCTTCATTTTTTTGCCTCCAAAATACCATCAATCCCAACATTACAAATCTTATTAGGTGATGTTGAGTTGAAAAATCTAGATAATTTGTGTAGTGTCTGAAAATATTCTGTTATTAAGGGTCGGATGTATGTAATCATCTAATCCTGAAGACTTTATGACATTATGTGCTGATATTTTAATGATACCATATTTGTTTATGATTATTTCATGAAAATCACCACTTACTGATTCTGAAATGGTTTGTTTAGATAGTTGTAAGAGTAGAATGGGTGATTAATCATATGGTTGCTGCTGTCTTAATTGTGTCTGTGTCATTAACATTTTATCAACATATATTACTCTTTCCCCAGAAAACCCAGTAAAATTTCCACACTTATCTCTCCAAACATATCCTGAAGTGTATGGTAAGGATCCCAGGAGAGACAAGTGTTGGGTAGGACATCCACAGTAATAAAACAAACAAAGATTTTATCCAGGAAGTTGGATTTATTCAGTTGAGGCAGCTCGTGTGTCCTAAAGAAGCCCATCTAAGTGACCTGTAGCAAACCCAGGATCGTACCTCCACCCCAAACCACTGGGCTTTGCATTTTAGACAGAAGAGCAAGTCTTCAGCCCTCTATTTCCATGGGATGGCTGGGAAGACTCCATGATGTGCAGTCACAATGGCTTTGTCCACGTCACGCAGGGGCCGCTACAGGTGGTCTGTAGAGCTTGCTTCCATAGGCAGTGCTTAATATTTAGGGGTTTAAGAACATACTCTTGTTTTTCTCTCTGTATTTTTGTATCTTCATTTTAATTTACTTCTTGATCCATTTTCCAAGTCCTTCTAATCCCAAATTCATAACTGATATGTATGAGCCCACAGACTATTGCTCTGGGAGGTAAATGAGTACCGAGACATATCAGCTTTTCCATGGAAATTACGTGGCTTGGAATCCAAGCTTTATTACATTTAATTCAGTTCACAATGAGGCTAAAAGTAGAGTTTTATGTCACCTAGGAACACTTAGAAAACACATAAGACACACTATAGAAATATATTTGTTGAAACAAACCAGGCAATAAGCTTCCATTTAGTTTGTAGAAAGCTGGTGCTGTCATTCTGGCCTGGCAACCTTGTATCACACTTGTTACTGTCATAAACAGGAACTTTCTAGAAGCAGTAGACAGTGCATATACACACAAGCCTCTGCTAGTTTCTTACCTATTTAAGGGAGTTGATATCTGGTTAAAGTAAGGCATATTTATAAATCTTTGTAAAATCTAAATAATAGCATTTGAAATTTTGTCCTTTCTCCCTCTGTCTCCATTCCTTGTTCCCCATGCCCTCTGTGTGGTTAGTCGGAGGAATTTATTTCCCTCAGCAGCACTATAAATATGCCTTGTCTTCGTGAACTGTTCAGAAAACTGGAAATATGTAAGAATCATGAAAAATAATTTTTTTTCTTGAAGGAACCGGAGGATAAAAGTACCAAAAAAGAAAAAAAAAAAAACCCCAAATCTAATCATTATTATGGCCCCATTTTGTGGTTTTTAATGATCGCAGCTTGTTGCCCCAAGTCCTTTTGCAAAAGGTCAAGACCACTGAGATTGCCCAGGCAACCAACCTTCAGCAAAGAGATACTCAAGAGAGCAATTTGCTAATGCAGCAGAAACTGGTGATGGTTAACTGAGGAAAAACAGAAAGTGAGTCCTAGCGCCTGATTCACTGGCTGGAGAAGTGAAAATGGAGAAGAGAACATTAATTAGCAGTAAATCAAGCAGGAGATGGAGCTGGGTCCTGGACTAATTAGCCTTTTGCTCTAAATCCACTCTTCCTGCCTCACGTTGGCTATGCTGCGCTGCCCGGCTAATGAATTCTGCTGACCTCCTGCCAGATTCCTGTTTCATTCCCAACAGACTAAGGAACACCCTTGCTATATTTGCAGCGTTCCCAAGCCTATTGAGTTTCCTGGAGCTGCCGTGACTTTGACCGACCTGGGTAAAGAGACAGGAGGGCTGAGGTGCAGATCTCAGTGTTACAGCTGACCCTTTGCTGGATTCCTCCAGAGAGGACTGCCCCCCCCCAACTCTGAGGGCACAGGGGGAGGTGACCAGCACCAGGAGAAAAATCACAAAAGATGTGTGGTCATATTTCCTACCCATCTTGAAACTGTCATAATTTATGCTTGTTTGAAAATTATTTTTAGTGCCCTCAGAGTACTGATGATAGAATTCAACAAAATCTAGGATTTTCTTTCTGTGATTTGATTTGAGATGAATAGATACTATCTGAGGTATCCATAGGAAAAGGGCATTCTATCTGCATGGGAGAAAAGAAGAAGAAGAAAAAAAAAAACCTCCTGGATTCTAAGATCAATCAATCATTTTTAGAACTGATTTGTTCATATTTGTTGGGTACATGATGTACTTGGAATAGTTTACATTCTGTGGATAGAGGTGCCCTTCTGAGTGGCAAACGTGGTCACACACACAGTACTAGATTTAAGGGGACATTACTTCATCCAGTCCATGAGGCAGTTGGTGAGCTCTTTCCTGCCCTGTTAGGTCCCCGGGTTAGTAGTGTGTGGCAGCTGGCTGCTGACAACTCATTTCTGTCACCCCGGTTTAACGTGCTGTGTCCACAGCGGGGCCCTCAAACCGGAAGGCCTGAGTCCAACGACCTCCCGGTTACACCTGGATCACATCACTTCATCTCCTGTGTCCAGTTTCCTTTTGTTAAGGAAAAAATAGCGTTGCCTCCTCAGAGGGTGAGTGTAAAAAACCCAGCACAGTATCTGGAATATTCCAAGTGTGAAATGTTACCATTGCTATCCTCTAAATGACATGTCAGAAGCAAGTCAGGGTCTTTGCAAAGTAATAAAAATCATTTAATTTTTTGAAAAGAGAATTGTTCACATTTCTAGAGGGATTATCATGAATGCATCAAAATATTCTTAGGGAAATGACTGGAATACACCACTTCTGATAGTAGGACATTTCTTGCTCTCATTTTTCGGTGCTTAGGAAATAGAAGAGTTTGTGGGTGTAGTCGGGGTCTTTGTATGCTCTCTTAGCTTCAGCAACGCCTGCCCTATTTTCCTCAAATTCACAGAGGTTGATTCCCTGACAGAAGCAGGTTTAGCAGGTCAAGCGTTGCCGCAGAAGCTTGGCTGAGTTTACCCTGTTGTTGGACCTACATGTTCTTACCTGTGTGGTCTCTCTGAAGATGTACAGGACCATACATTTAACCATGGCTTTGGGTAATATGAATAAATAGAAGAGCAGCTCAGTCAAAGTTAAAGGAACAGCCATCGCCATACACACAGGAGCCAAGTTGTTTTGTTTTTTTTTTCAAACGTTTTATCTTACTTGGTATAACATATAACATTTTTATTGTGGAAACAGACAGGCAAGTGTTAAAAGGGCTAAAGCCTGGCACCTGGAGAGAATGAGAGTCTTGGGCCTACATGCTTTAGATTTTAAGCATCACTCAAAGACCAGCCTCCCCAGAGTTTTATTTCCCCAAAGAATAGTTTTGATCTGCAAATGTAAATTCTGCAGGAAGCATCAAACCTCAAGGCTGCAGTATAACTTTAAACTGACCCACAATTTAAATATACAGTGACGAAGTTCCCAGCTGGGAAAATGAATAGTAGAATGAAAAACCAATTTTGAGGATCAATTTTGAAGGAAACACCAAAAAAAATGTTTTTAAAGGCATACTTCCTGCAGCTTTTGTCTTTCCTTTTACATTACAGTGAATTTCTTTTCTCACAGTGGGATTTTAAAGTAATTTATAATTATACACACTTGCAGGGGATGAGAGAGAAATGACCTAATTACAGACCAAATGGGTACCCTCTGGCCATCCTGCAATTAGAGCGACTGGGGCAGTGATGGGCTTTATCCTCTTGAGTGGATTTGGTGGTTAACCTGGCAGGGAGTGTGGAAAGGGGTCCACGTGGTCCACGGCATCATGTCAAAATCTGTGCAAATTATTTGGAAAAAAAAAAAAAAAACAGATAAAGCTAAACTTGAAAAGTGATTGTAGAACTGAAACTTCCCCTGCCTAGGACAGGCAGAAGCACAAAGTGTGACCAGCAAAGGAGAAAAAAACAGCAGAGCATTTTAATGCTGTCTCTGTATCTAACTAGATTCTAATTAGTTACAATTAGGCTGCCAGGGAATAACAGCTACAGTGACATTGAAGAAGAAAATGCCCAGTTTTAACATAATTCCCACCATTTCATTAGATTTCTCTTTTTCGCTGAGATTTTGTTAGGAACATTAGTGGAAGCAAAAGGTCTTAACAGGTGTCTAACGGGGTCACTGAAGCAGCAAATTCCTTTTTAGTAATTCTCTGGCCTTCCTGCTTTTCTCTCTGTACACTCTACAGCACGGGGGATAATTGCTTGGATAACGTGATCTCAATTCTGTTCTCTTCTTCCAGCCAAGAGGCCATTTCCCCGCCCATTCTCTCTGTAGAAACCAGGATACCTAACCTGTCATGTGAAAAGAGCCGTGTCCTTTGTCTAGTTAAGAAAACTAGTCTGGCTAATATGGAGCTCCTAAAACTCACATGAACACTTAGAAAATGATATAAATGACATGTCATCAAATGGGAGGAGAGAAAGAGCCAATAATGTACGTTTTTTGCATTGGGAGAAAATCAACAGATTCCCTCAATAGTCAGTATTGTCCTCATGTGTACAGTGGCTGCACCAAGTGTATCAGTGAGGTGAGGAGGTGGTGACTTAGGACATGTGTCCTGACTGAGATGGACCGTGATGACGTGGGACTGCAGAAGGCAATTAATTATTGTTAATTCAAGTAATTGGTGATTGGGTGCCCTTTCTATGATTTCTTCACATACAATGAGATTATCTAGAGTTGTGGAATAGTCAGTATTAAAGGGGTAAGTATTTTTATACCATCATTGATACATGTACATGGTATTGTTAAACAAAACTATGGAACATTCTTTCAATGAAATTGTACATATTTTAGTGAGAGCTAAGAAAAATTGGTTAAAAAAATAATTTGTCTCTCTATATTCTTTTTTCTGATTCTTTTCAATTACAGGTTATTACAAGATATTGAGTATAGTTCCCTGTGCTATACAGTAGGTCCTTGTTGTTTACCTATTTTATATACAGTAGTGTGTATATGATAATCCCAGACTCCTAATTTATCCTTCCTCCTCTTCCCTTTGGTAACCATGTTTGTTTTTTATATCTGTGAGTCTGTTTCTGTTTTGTAAATAAGTTCATTTGTATCATTTTTTTTAGATTCCACATATAAGTGATGTCATATGCTATTTTTCTCTCTCTCTATATATGTATAACTGAGTCACTTTGCTATACACCTGAAACTAACACAGCATTGTAAATTAACTATACTTCAATTATAAAAAACTTGAAAAATTTGTCTAGATCTTCTGGCTATAATTCATGCAGTATTATTTGTTTTTGAATGACAAAAAAATATTTTAAAATATTTACCAAAATCTCATGACTTGAAATCATGAGATATTCTGTTCTCAGATCCCTATATAAGGGGTATACAGTATTCTAAAGAGAGGGACCTTTCAAGCAAAGCAGAAACATAGTTACTTACTACAGGGAATGGGAGAAATATTGAGATTCAAATGGTAATTTTAACTCTAGCAAAAGGGAGTAACCTGAAAATATGAAACAGTAATAGGAAATGAAAACACATTCAAGGAACTTAGCAACTCAATAGTACTAATGAAGAACAAGTTGGATATCTCAGAAAACCAGAGAGTAAATCTGATGACTGTCCACCTACACAATATTCACAATTATTTGTTATGTGTCAGTGTATGGGGGAAAAGACAGAGCATGGAGCTTAGAGTCTACAGGGTGAGCTGACCCTAGACTCTCCCAACACTCACAGGTATAAAGACAGTGATGGAAATTAGAAGAGAATAAACACAGATTCTGGTTCCATTTTCATGTTGCGAAATGTAAGTGCAAATAGGTTTAAAGATGTGGAATAAAGTAGAGAATGAACTTCCAAATCAGAGACCCCTGGAATCAGACCCATTCAGTCCCGTTTCCTGTCTCCATCATTGTGAACTATTCACCTTGGGTGGGCTCTGAATTTTTTTGTGCATCCGTTTTCTCCTCTCTAAAATGGGTACAATAATGATACCAACTTATCTGTCATAAGTATTAAATGTGTCAATATATGTAAAATGTTTGGGACCATACCTCTCTTACCCTTTTAATAAATGTTGGATATTACTGTTATATTTATCATTAGAAGAAGGACAAATTGACTGGGCAAGAATAATGGCACTTGGCATACAGGTGCTTAATAAATATTTTGAATGATTTAATGCATGAATATGGAGGAATGAATATACAAGAAAGTAAACATGACATTTTAATAAAGAAAAACGTGAAGAGACTGAAAAGAAAAACACACTAAAATAGCTATAAGTAGAATATATTACCTTATTGAAAGACAAGGACTTTTATATTAATAGAAAAAAGTTCAGATGTATTCTGTTTCCAAGACATGGCTCTTCAGACAAAATTGGAAAAGCAATGTTGTAAATATAGGATAGGTCTGCTATCCCATGCCATGAATATCAACAGAAAAGAGAAAACATTAACTGGGAGAAAAGAATGTTATCTTAAGACAGAAGTTTTGATTTGCAATAAAGATGAGCAGATACATAACACTATGAACCTAAAGTTTTATACTATATTTATTAAAGGAATAACTCTTATAAATGCAAGGAGAAACTATGAGATCTCACAGTAAGAAGATATAACACACTTGTCTTATATTTTACCAATCAAGTAGCCCCAAATGATTATTAAGTGGCGATTCTTATGTTTTTAAAAATCAGTTCTCCCTTTGGTAAACATAATCTCACACCCTCCTGAAGTCTTATTAAAAATTTCAAAATAAATTGGATCATTATTAAAACAAATCAAATTGATGCTAAATATACTTTTTTCAAATTATAGACACTGTACAGTCTTATATACCAAGCAGGGGTTGGTAGTCACAGGTGCAAAAATCACTGTTATAGAGTATCTGAATAATATAGTCAATTAATTTAATAAACATACAGATAATCTACTTCATTAAGAGAACACATGTTATTTTAAAATATTTACAAAAATTGGCAAGAAGGAAAACTGAATATGTTCCCCAATGTATAGTTTGAAACATACAAAACTGCTGTTTTCACAAGTCACAAAGCAACTTCACAGACAGACCTAATCAAAAGAGCCCAGACTGTGTTCTCTAGCCATTGCAACAGAGCTGTAAATTCACAACTTTCCCTTAGAAAATCATTTTTAAACACCCTTTAAAAGTATGTTGGTTCAATGAGAAAACAAAAACTAACATTTCAGTCCATTTACATATTCATAGCAATGTGTGCAGTGCGTAACACAGTCTTTGGCATTTGTTTTCCGTCTGTGCTGTCTAGATCTGCTCCGTTCTGTTTTTTACAGCACATCCCTACCTTTTTTCTATTGTATTAAAGTTTTTGATAACATTCTGCTTGAATAAAAATTCCACTACTAAGAATCAACTCCAGAACCTAGAGAGAACAATTTGTTAATTTAAAAAGGAATAAAACAGTAAATATAGGGGAAAAAATTAATTAAAAAGGAGAACTGAGTAGAATTTACAACTAAAATCCAGAGCTAGAACAGCTAACAAGAAAGCCAAGTGAAAATTCATATTCCAACAACATTAGGAATTAGGTTATATAGAGATTATTAATAAAAAGCAAAGATTAAGTTTTGGGCTAATATGTTTGCGTGTGTGTGTGTTGTGTATATGAAACATGCATCACTAAAAGTGAAGCAATAAGAGTTAAAGAGAAAACCCTCAAACGAAACAAACCATAACAAAAGAAAGCACTCCTGAATAGAAAAAAAACCTACAAAAAATGAGAAAATTCATGAAAGAACTACCCCAAACCTTTGGTTTTAAAAGTGAGTCCTGTCAAGCCCTCAAGAAACAGATAAATCCTATGATTTTAGAATAATATTGAAGCTTTTCAATTTCCTGAGGCTTGATACTTCTAAACATCACTAAGATAGCATAGAGAAGAAAACTATAAACTACCCCCCCTTAAGAATATAGATGAAAGATTTCAAAAAATCTTTAGTATGTTCAGCCAGAGAGTGTGTTTGAAGAATAGTACATAATGCAGGTCATGGTAGTGGTTGGTTTGGTGGAACATAGACAGGGGACTGCCATATGTAGGATGACATAAGACACTGGAAATGCCCTTCTTCCTGGGTGGGTTTAAGAGTTCTTTTTAAAGTTATGTTCTATAACTTACAGATAAATTACTTATGTTCTTTTGTATGTATCAAATATTACCTTAATATATTTGATATATTATATAATCAAGTATATATTAATATATTTCTTAATATTTCTTCTTATGAAAGAAGAAAGGAAAGAAGGTCATACATAAGAGTTTACTTGGTCCAAGAATGTCAGGCTCAGAAAACAGTGGCAAATACAGTCCATTGTGACAAACTAAAAACAAACCGACCAACATTAGGTGTAATTCAGCATCCATTCTTATACACTTTTTTTTTTATAAAAAACAAATCCATGGCAAACTAGGGACAGCTCTGTGATAAGATATTTTATCTGAGCCAGTAGCAGGAATCACGCTGAATGGAGATGGGCTTGAGGATCTCCTGTTGATGAGAGAACAGATTATCAAGGCCTTAGCCACATTCACTGGTCAGCAGGGTTCTGGAAGCCCCAGCGAGTGTGAAAAGAAAGCAAAAAGAAATAAGAGGTATTCAGTTTGGCATAGACTTATCATTAGTTATTGACTATTTCTTGAACTTGTAGAAAACATAAGATCATCAATTGCAAGATCATTTGAACTAATAAAAATATAAATAAGTGACCATTTGTTTAGTAAACATACAAAAACTCAGTAGCTTTCCTATATACTAGTTAGAAAATACAATAGAAAACCAACATTATATTCACAATAGCAAATAATCTATAGATTATTCAGGAATAAACTTAGTGAAAGACATAAGCAATATATAATTCTGAAACTATATGGAATGTCATAGAATAAGAGCTACATAAAAGAAGTGACACTATTTTTCTGGATAATAAGAATAAAGAATTTAAATGAATAAATCTCTAAAAATGAGTCTATAAATATACAGGAATTCTAATAATAAATCCCAGTGTAGTTTAATTTTTTTGACAAAATTATTCCTAAGTTAATCTTGAAGAATATTTTGAGAGAATAGTTAGGAAAATGTTGAAGAAGACATAAGAATTTGTCCTACCACATATTAAAACATATTATGAAGTTACAATAAGTCAACAGCATGTTCCTAGAAGTAGGTTAGACTGGTTAAAGAACGAGACCATAACACTAAAATAAATCAAGATGAGTCTTCATAAAACTATAGTTTATGCCATCAAACAGTAAGTATTATGCTGTTAAATGTAGTATTGCGACCCATAATGTTATGGCTCATCAAACCATTAAGTACAAGGTGGACTTTTTTAAATGGTATTACAAAACATAAAATATGTTTTGTGAAGATATTTAAAGGTATTTTATGGAAAATATTAGATTGTTATGTCATAGCTAGATCAAAAACTAGCAAAGAATCCAAAGAACACTAGATGCAAGTTGGTGAATATGTAAACAATTTTCTTGTGGGGCAGGCCTTTCTATGCCTGGCCACCTGGAAAACCATAGGGAGAATGTTTGTAGATCAGCAACAATCATAACAACAAACCCTTACTTAAAAACAAAAGGAGATAGCACAAAAATTTCAGAATGGCAGAAGACTACTATAAATAGTATTAGAAAGCAAATCACAAATCTGAAAAAAAAAATTTAGTGTCTATGACAGGCAAATGACTAATTCTGATATGTAAACATTTCTTTCAAATCAATAAGTAAAATAGGAACATCTTAATGGAAAATTGAGCAAAACTATAGCATTAAAGGAACTCAAAAATGAATAAATTAGAACAAACGATAAACCGCTAAAAAGTTGTTCAGACTCAACAGTAAGCAAAAAAGTACGCTTGAAACACCATGAAAAAAAAAGAAACACAACGGAGGTAATATTTTCCATCTATTCAAAGACTGAAATAAATACTAACAGTATAATCAGAATGCTAGAAAGTAGCCAAACTTCTTCTGTAAGTTGGTAAAATCTTTCTAAAGAGCAACTTAAAAATAAGTATCGGGAGACCTTCAAGATGGCAGAGGAATAAGACGTGGAGATCACCTTCCTCCCCACAAATACAACAGAAATACATCTACATGTGGAACAACTACTACAGAACACCTACTGAATGCTGGCAGAACACCTCAGACTTCCCAAAAGGCAAGAAACTCGCCACGTACCTGTTAGGGCAAAAGAAAAAAGGAAAAACAGAGACAAAAGAATAGGGACAGAACCTGTACCTCTGGGAGGGAGCTGTGAAGGAGGAAAAGTTTCCACACACTAGGAAGACCCTTCACTGGTGGAGGCGGGGGTGGCGGGGGGAAAGCTTCAGAGCCACAGAGGAGAGCACAGCAACAGGGGTGCAGAGGGCAAAGCGGAGAGATTCCCACACAGAGGATCGGTGCCGACCAGCACTCACCAGCCCGAGAGGCTTGTCTGCTCACCCGCCGGGGTGGGCGGGGGCTGGGAGCTGAGGCTCGGGCTTCGGAGGTCAGATCCCAGGGATAGGACTGGGGTTGGCTGCGTGGACACAGCCTGAAGGGGGCTAGTGCGCCACAGCTAGCCAGGAGGGAGAACGGGAAAAAGTCTGGAACTGCCTAAGAGGCAAGAGACCATTGTTTTGGGATGTGCGAGGAGAGGGGATTCAGAGCGCTGCCTAAATGAACTCCAGAGACGAGCATGAGCCACGGCTATCAGCACAGACACCAGAGACGGGCATGAGACGCTAAGGCTGCTGCTGCAGCCACCAAGAAGCCTGTGTGCGAGCACAGGTCACTATCCACACCTCCCCTCCCAGACACCTGTGCAGCCCGCTACTGCCAGGGTCCCGTGATCCAGGGACAAATTCCCCGGGGGGAACACACAGCATGCCTCAGGCTGTTGCAGTGTCACGCCACCAAAAGCTGGCCCCGCATTCCATACCCCTCCTTCCCCTGGGCCTGAGTGAGCCAGAGCCCTCTAATCAGCCACTGCTTTAATCCCGTCCTGTCTGGGCAGGAACAGACACCCTCAGGCGACCTACACGCAGAGGCGGGGCCAAATCCAAAGCTGAACCCCAGGAGCTGTGCAAACAAAGAAGAGAAAGGGAAATCTCTCCCAGCAGCCTCAGGAGCAGCGGATTAAATCTCCACAATCAACTGGATGTACCTGCATCTGTGGAATACCTGAATAGACAACGAATCACCCCAAAAGTGAGATGGTGGATTTTGGGAGCAACTGTAGACTTGGGGTTTGCTTTCTGCATCTAATTTGTTTCTCATTTTATGTTTACCTTGGTTTAGTATTTAAAGCTTATTATCATTGGTAGATTTGTTTATTGATTTGGTTGCTCTCTTCCTTTTTTTATATGTATATAGATATTTTCTTTTTTTTTTTCTCTTTTTGTGAGTGTGTATGTCTATGCTTCTGAGTGTGATTTTCTCTGTATAGCTTTGCTTTTACCATTTGTCCTAGAGTTGTGCATGTCCTTTTTTTTTTTTTAGTATAGTTTTTAGCACTTGTTATCATTGGTGGATTTGTTTATTGGTTTGGTTGCTCTCTTCTTTCTTTCTTTCTTTTTTTAAGACTTTTTAATTTTTTTTATTTTTAATAGTTTTTTTATTTTAATAACTTTATTTTATTTTATTATTTTCTTTCTTTCTTTCTTTCTTTTTCCTCCCTTTTCTTCTGAGCCATGTGGCTGACAGGTACACCAGCAGGGTGTCAGGCCTGGGTCTCTGAGGTGGGAGACTGAGTTCAGGACATTGGTCCACCAGAGACCTCCCGGCTCCAAGTAATATCAAATGGCAAAAGCTTTCCCAGAGACCTCCATCTCAATGCTAAGACCCAGCTCCACTCAACGACCAGCAAGCTACAGTGCTGGACACCCAATGCCAAACAACTAGCAAGACAGGAACACAACCCCACCCATTAGCAGAGAGGCTGCCTAAAATCATAATAAGGCCACAGACACCCCAAAACACACCACCAGACGTGGGCCTGCCCACCAGAAATACAAGATCCAGCCTCATTTACCAGAACACAGGCACCAGTCCCCTCCACCAGGAAGCCTACACAACCCACTGAACCAACCTTAACCACTGGGGACAGACAACAAAAACAATGGGAACTACAAACCTGCAGCCTGCAAAAAGGAGACCCCAAACACAGTAAGTTAAGCAAAATGAGAAAACAGAGAAATACACAGCAGACGAAGGAGCAAGGTAAAAACCCACCAGACCAAATAAAAGAGGAGGAAATAGGCAGTCTACCTGAAAAAAGAATTCAGAGTAATGATAGTAAAGATGACCAAAATCTTGGAAATAGACTGGAGAAAATACAAGAAATGTTTAACAAGGACCTAGAAGAACTAAAGAGCAAACAAACAATGATAAACAACACAATAAATGAAATTAAAAATTCTCTAGAAGGAATCAATAGCAGAATAACTGAGGTAGAAGAACGGATAAGTGACCTGGAAGATAAAATAGTGGAAATAACTACCACAGAGCAGAATAAAGAAAAAAGAATGAAAAGAATTGAGGACAGTCTCAGAAACCTCTGGGACAACATTAAATGCACCAACATTCGAATTATAGGGGTCCCAGAAGAAGAAGAGAAAAAGAAAGGGACTGAAAAAATATTTGAGGAGATTATAGTTGAAAACTTCTCTAATATGGGAAAGGAAAGAGTCAATCAAGTCCAGGAAGCGCAGAGAGTTCCATACAGAATAAATCCAAGGAGAAACACACCAAGACACATATTAATCAAACTATCAAAAATTAAATACAAAGAAAAAATATTAAAAGCAGCAAGGGAAGAACAACAAATGACATAAAGGGGAACCCCCCATAAGGTAAACAGCTGATCTTTCAGCAGAAACTCTTCAACCCAGAAGAGAGTGGCAGGACTATTTAAAGTGATGAAGGAGAAAAACCTACAACCAAGAATACTCTACCCAGCAATGACCTCATTCAGATTTGATGGAGAAATTAAAACCTTTAATTTTACAAGCAAGTAAAAGCTAAGAGAATTCAGCACCACCAAACCAGCTCTACAACAAATGCTAAAGGAAATTCTCTAAGTGGGAAACAAAAGAGAAGAAAAGAACCTAAAAAAACAAACCCATAACAATTAAGAAAATGGTAACAGGAACATATATATCGATAATTACCTTAAATGTGAATGGAGTAAATGCTCCAGCCAAAAGACACAGGCTCACTGAATGGATACAAAAACAAGACCCATATATATGCTGTCTACAAGACACCCACTTCAGACCTAGGGACACATACAGACTGAAAGTGAGGGGATGGAAAAAGATATTCCATGCAAATGGAAATCAAAAAGAAAGCTGGAGTAGCAATTCTCATATCAGACAAAATAGACTTTAAAATAAAGACTCTTAGTAGAGACAAAGACGGACACTACATAATGATCAAGGGATCAACCCAGGAAGAAGATATAACAATTGTAAATATTTATGCACCCAACATAGGAGCACCTCAATACATAAGGCAAATGCTAACAGCCATAAAAGGGGTTATTGACAGTAACACAATCATAGTAGGGGACATTAACACCCCACTTTCACCAATGGACAGATCATCCAAAATGAAAATAAATAAGGAAACACAAGCTTTCAATGATACATTAAACAAGATTGATTTAATTGATATTTATAGGACATTCCATCCAAAAACAACAAAATACACTTTCTTCTCAAGTCCTCATGGAACATTCTCCAGGATAGATCATATCTTGGGTCACAAATCAAGCCTTGGTAAATTTAAGAATATTGAAATCGTATCAAGTATCTTTTCTGACACAACGCTGAGACTAGTTATCAGTTATAGGAAAAAAATCTGTAAAAAATAAAAACCCATGGAGGCTAAACAATACACTGCTAAATAACCAAGATATCACTGAAGAAATCAAAGAGGAAATCAAAAAATACCTAGAAAAAAATGGCAACGAAAACACAATGACCCAAATCCTATGGGATGCAGCAAAAACAGTTCTAAGAAGGACGTTTATAGCAATACCCTCTTACCTCAAGAAACAAGAAAAAGCTCAAATAAACAACCTAACCTTACACCTCAAGCAATTAGAGAAAGAAGAACAAAAACCCCCAAAGTTAGAAGAGGGAAAGTAATCATAAAGATCAGATCAGAAATAAATGAAAACGAAATGAAGGAAATAATAGCAAAGATCAATAAAACTAAAAGTTGTTTCTTTCAGAAGGTAAACAAAATTGATAAACCATTAGCCAGACTCATCAAGAAAGAAAGGGAGAAGACTCAAATCAATAGAATTGGAAATGAAAAAGGAGAAGTAAAAACTGACACTGCAGAAATACAAAGGATCATGAGACATTACTACAAGAAACTATACGCCAATAAAATGGACAACCTGGAAGAAATGCACAAATTCTTAGAAAATCACAACCTTCCAAGACTGAACAAAGAAGAAATATAAAATATAAACAGACCAATCACAAGCTCTAAAATTGAGAACGTGATTAAAAAGTTTCCAACAAACAAAAGCCCAGGACCAAATGGATTCACAGCCGAATTCTATCAAACATTTAGAGAAGAGCTAACACCTATATATCTCAAATTTTTCCAAAATATACCAGAGGGAGGCACACTCCCAAACTCATTCTACGAGGCCACCATCACCCTGATACCAAAACCAAAGATATCACAAAGAAAGAAAACTATATGCCAATATCACTAATAAACATAGACGTAAAAATCCTCAACAAAATACTAGCAAACAGAATCCAACAGCACATTAAAAGGATCATACACCACGATCAACTGGGGTATTATCCCAGGAATGCAAGGATTCTTCAGTATATGCAAATCGATCAATGTGATACATCATATTGACAAGTTGAAGGATAAAAACCATATGATCATCTCAATAGATGCAGAAAAAGCTTTCAACAAAATTCAACACCCATTTATGATAAAAACCCTCCAGAAAGTAGGCATAGAGGGAAATTACCTCAACATAATAAAGGTCATATGTGACAAACCCACAACCAACATCATTCTCAATGGTGAAAAACTGAAAGCATTTCCTCTAAGATCAGGAACAAGACAAGGTTGTTTGCTCTCACCGCTATAATTCAACATATTTTTGGAAGTTTTAGCCACAGCAATCAGAGCAGAAAAAGAAATAAAAGGAATCCAAATTGGAAAAGAAGAGGTAAAGCTGTCACTGTTTGCAGATGACATGATACTATACATAGGGAATCCTATAGATGATAGCAGAAAACTACTAGAGCTAATCAATGAATTTGGTAAAGTTGCAGGATACAAAATTAATGCACAGAAATCTCTTGCATTCCTATACACTAATGATGAAAAATCTGAAAGAGAAATTAAGGAAACACTCCCATTTACCATTGCAACTAAAAGAATAAAGCACCTAGGAATAAACCTACCTAAGGAGACAAAAGACCTGTATGCAGAAAACTATAAGACACTGATGAAAGAAATTAAAGATGATACAAACAGATGGAGAGATATAACATGTTCTTGGATTGGAAGAATCAACGTTATGAAAATGATTATACTACCCATAGCAATCTACAGATTCAATGCAATCCCTATCAAATTACCAATGGCATTTTTCACAGAACTAGAACAAAAAATTTCACAATTTGTGTGGAAACACAAAAGACCCTGAATAGCCAAAGCAATCTTGAGAAAGAAAAATGGAGCTGGAGGAATCAGGCTCCCTGACTTCAGACTATACTACAAAGCTACAGTAATCAAGACAGTATGGTACTGGCACAAAAACAGAAATATAGATCAATGGATCAGGATAGAAAGCCCAGAGATAAACCCACGCACATATGGTCACCTTATCTTTGATAAAGGAGGTAAGAATATATAATGGAGAAAAGACAGCCTCTTCAATAAGTGGTGCTGGGAAAACTGGACAGCTACATGTAAAAGAATGAAATTAGAACACTCCCTAACACCATACACAAAAATAAACTCAAAATGGATTAAAGACCTAAATGTAAGGCCAGACACTATAAAAATCTTAGAGGAAAACATAGGCAGAACAAACAGTGACATACATCACAGCAATATCCTTTTTGACCCACCTCCTAGAGAGATGGAAATAAAAACAAAAATAAAGAAATGGGACCTATTGAAACTTAAAAGCTTTTGCACAGCAAAGGAAACCATAAACAAGATGAAAAGACAACCCTCAGAATGGGAGAAAATATTTACAGATGAGGCAACTGACAAAGTATTAATCTCCAATATTACAAGTAGCTCATGTAGCTCAATATCAAAAAAACAAACAACCCAATCCAAAAATGGGCCAAAGACCTACACAGACATTTCTCCAAAGAAGGTATACAGATCGCCAAGAAACACATGAAGGGATGCTCAACATCACTAATCATTAGAGAAATGCAAATCAAAACTACAATGAGGTATCACCTCACACCAATCAGAATGGCCATCATCAAAAAATCCACAAACAATAAATGCTGGAAAGGGTGTGGAGAAAAGGGAACCCTCTTGCACTGCTGGTGGGAATGTAAATTGATACAGCCACTATGGATGAGAAAACCATATTTCAAAAAGAGTCATGTACCACAATGTTCATTGCAGCTCTATTTACAATAGCCAGGACATGGAAGCAACCTAAGTGTCAATCGACAGATGAATTGATAAAGAAGATGTGGCGCATATATACAATGGAATATTACTCAGCCATAAAAAGAAACGAAATTGAGTTATTTGTAGCAAGGTGGATGGACCTAGAGTCTGTCATACAGAGTGAAATAAGTCAGAAAGAGAAAAACAAATACTATATGCTAACACATACATATGGAATCCCCCCCCCAAAAAAGGTTCTGAAGAATCTAGGGACAGGACAGGAATAAAGATGCAGACCTACTAGAGAATGGACTTGAGGACACGAGGAGTGGGAAGGGTAAGCTGGATCGAAGAGAGTGGCATGGACATCTATACACTACCAAATGTAAAATAGATAGCTAGTGGGAAGCAGCCGCATAGCACAGGGAGATCAGCTTGGTGTTTTGTGACCACCTAGATGGGTGGGATAGGGAGGGTGGGAGGGAGACACAAAAGAGGGAGGTGATATGGGTATATATGTATATGTATAGCTGATTCACTTTGTTATAAAAACAGAAACTAACACACCATTGTAAAGCAATTATCCTCCAATAAAGATGTTATAAAAAAAAGAAATGCTGAGGGACAGTTAATAAAACAAAAAGGCAGTGGTAGCCCTCTGGAAAAAAAAAAAATAAGTATCATGTGCATACCGTTTAATGCAGCGAGTTCCTTTGTAGGGATTTCTCCTAAGGAACAATCTCCCCCCAAATCTCTAAACGTATGAATGTACATAGTAGGATATTTATTATGTAGTTTAGATAGATAGATTTATATATATTAAGTAATCATAAGAAACAGTGTTCAGTAACAGCTGTTTTGTCAATAAATTACCTTAAATTCATACAGTGACCTATTACATAGCCATACCAACTGGATTTGATAAAAATATGTCCATGGATATAAATGAACAAGCAGATTATAAAACAGAATGCTTAACAGCATGATCTTATTTTTATATGAAAATAGAAATTTCTCCCTCTGTATGTAAATGTATATGTATGTATTTTGGGCTGAACTGTATCACCTCAAAATTCATATACTTGAGCTCTAACCCCCCAGAACCCCAGAATGTGACTGTATTGGGGTCCTTTAAATAGGTGATTAAGTTAAATGAGGCCATTGGATTAATCCAATCTGATTCACCTCCTGTAATAAGAGGAAATTTGGATGCACAAAGCAACCGCAGGGATGTGAGGACACAGTGAGAAGACAGCCATCTACAAGGCCAGAAAATCTCAGAAGAAACCAAACCTGCCCACATCTTGGTTTTGGACTTCTAGACTCCAGATTGAAAAAATAAACTTCTGTTGTTTCAGCCCCACAATTGTGATGACTATGGTAGCCCTAACAAACTAATACTATATGAATATGTGTGTGTATAAAATTTAAATTATATGTATAACTGAAATTATCAGCAAATCACTAAATATATATTTTATATATGTTTATATAGAGACACATATAATGTTTTCCTATATATATTTGAAAGGCTAGGATAATATATTGCACAATGTCAACTGTGGTTATTTCTAGACAGTAATTTTATTTTTTAGTGTATTTTTTCTAGATATTTATAATTAGCATGGGTTTTTATAAGAACAAAAATAAAGTCATTTTAACTTGCAAAAAAAAGAAAAACTCAGTATTCAATTGATTCTTTTTTTTTAAAAATAATTTCTAGTCCATGCCTCATGCATGCAAAAGGCACAATTAAAATGTATTGATTAAAACAATTAAAGGCCGGATTGTGACTTGACAGGTTTTTGTTAAATGACGCTCAAAAACACAGCAGACCTTCATGAGACACACATCCCCAGATTCTAGTCCTACGTATTCCAGCCCCATTTCCATAGTGCTCCCCCCTTAGCCTCTCCAGAAAGCAGATGTGTAGGATCAATATTTCAGTCGTAAGTATGTTTATTCCTATTTTCCTTTAGAGCAGTTTCAGTTCTTCACTAGTTATAGATTCTATTTTTAGGCTTGATTGTCATCCCTTTATTTTTTTTTTTTCTGACCTCTGATCTGTCTTTTTTTCGGGGCTTGCATTTCGGTCGGGCCCTGTGTGGGCTTGTGAAATGGTCCCGACCAGCAGGTTCCTCTTGGGGTGGTCCATCATCTCCCCGTTTACAGCTCTGAAGCTACCAGGGCATATTGACAAGTGGGAATGGATGGAGCCCCAGAATCTGACACAGATAAAGCTATCAAAAACACCCTGCAGGGGTAGGCCCCAGGTCCAAATAGGTCTTGTTAGTTCTGTAGAGACACTTTACAGTCCCTCTCTCTGAACACACATTTAATCATTGTACAGATGCGAGCCGTTTTCCCTTTGCCCCTAAACTCTGGATCCTGAGATCACATATCTGTACCTCCTGCAGGCATATATCTTTTATTAATGGAAACATCAAAATTCTGGTGCAGCTTTGGCAACTCGGTTTGCAGAGAATTATTAAGCTCTTTTGAGTGCTCCAGAAAAGTAAGATGCATATCTAGTATGAAAAAATGTCCTGCAGAGGATGGAAATCTAATCAAATATATTTTAGATGAGGAACAAATAGCCTTTGCATTTTATGTAATTAGCGGAAATACTTCATAGAAGCAAATTATGTCTCTGTGTCATAGACAGAGACATTATCAATTCATAGCTCCTGGGTTTTCACTACCTTCTATCTAAAAAAAAAAAAAAAAAAACCAAATGACTTTTATTGAGAAGCTGGGAGACAGGAAATGGAACATTTAATTTGAAGTAAAGAAGGGTTTTCTAAATGGGAACCATATTAATAAAAAGAATTCCTTTAGATATATCCTAGGAAAGATGTGGTTAGGAAATTTAAATTTAATCTAGTTAAGACCATACTTGGAGAAACAGGACTTTTCAGAACACCCGTGCCTGCAAACACAGCTTTGTTAACTGCGAAGTTGTGTAATTCTCTTTTATTATGAAGATGGGAGATAGAAGGCTGCTCAAGGCCATGAGTCATGGAAACACCCTCTGGTCTACTGGAATCTCTTTTAGATCTCAGAGGTCTTTGCCATATAGCTTGTGTCTTATAAAATAATATTTTGGTCAAATATATAAATATTGAATAGATATGAAATGTTCAAAATCTGTTGTTAATGGTGCAGAAATTAGCCAAGGAGAACAATTTAAAAAATTGTTTTAAGACTCCCTCTTGTGAGAGCACTGGAAACACAAATAACTGCTGAACAATCATTGACAGGAAGACACTGGAACTCACCAAAAAAGATACCCCACATCCAAAGACAAAGGAGAAGCCACAAAGAGACGGTATGAGAGGCGCAATCACAATAAAATCAAATCCTATAACTGCTGGCTGGGTGACTCACAAACTGGAGAACACTTATACCACAGAAGTCCACCCACTGGAGTGAAGGTTCTGAGCCCCATGTCAGGCTTCCCAACCTGGGGGTCCAGCAAAGGGAGGCGGAATTCCTAGAGAATCAGACTTTAAAGCCTAGCAGGATTTGATTGCAGGACTTCAACAGGACTGGGGAAACAGAGACTCCACTCTTGGAGGGCACACACAAAGAAGTGTGTGTATCAGGACCCAGGGGAAGGTGCAGTGACCCCATAGGAGACTGAACCAGACCTACCTGCTAGCGTTGGAGGGTCTCCTGTGGAGGCGGGTGGTGGCTGTGGCTCACCATGAGGACAAGGACACTGGCAGCAGAAATTCTGGTAAGTATTCCTTGGCATGAGCCCTCCCAAGTCCACCATTAGCCCCACCAAAGAGCATGGGTAGGCTCCAGTGTTGGGTCACCTCAGGCCAAACAACCAACAGGGAGGGAACCCGGCCCCACCCATCAGCAGACAAGCAGATTAAAGTTTCACTGAGCTCTGCTCAACAGAGCAACACCCAGCTCTACCCACCACCAGTCCCTCCCATCAGGAAACTTGCACAAGCCTCTTAGATAGCCTCATCCACCAGAGGGCAGACAGCAGAATCGAGAAGAACTACAATCCTGCAGCCTGTGGAACAAAAACCACATTTACAAAAAGATAGACAAGATGAAAAGGCAGAGGGCTATCTACCAGATGAAGAAGCAAGATAAAACCCCAGAAAAACAACTAAATGAAGTGGAGATAGGCAACCTTCCAGAAAAAGAATTCAGAATAATGATAGTGAAGATGATACAGGACCTCGGAAAATGAATGTAGGCAAAGATCGAGAAGATGCAAGAAATGTTTAACAAAGACCTAGAAGAATTAAAGAACAAACACCTAGAAGAATTAAAGAACAAACAAACAGAGATGAACAATACAGTAACTGAAATGAAAAATACACTAGAAGGAATGAATAGCAAAATAACTGAGGCAGAAGAACGGATAAGTGACCTGGAAGACAGAATGGTGGAATTCACTGCTGCAGAACAGAATAAAGAAAAAGAATGAAAAGAAATGAAGACAGCCTAAGAGACCTCTGGGACAACATTAAATGCAACAACATTCGCATTATAGAGGTCCCAGAAGGAGGAGAGAGAGAGAAAGGACCCGAGAAAATATTTGAAGAGATTATAGTCGAAAACTTCCCTAACATGGGAAAGGAAATAGCCACCCAAGTCCAAGAAGCGCAGCGAGTCCCATACAGGATAAACCCAAGGAGAAACACGCTGAGACACATAGTCATCAGATTGACAAAAATTAAAGACAAAGAAAAATTATTGAAAGCAACAAGGGAAAAATGACAAATAACATACAAGGGAATCCCCATAAGGTTAACAGCTGATTTCTCAGCAGAAATTCTACAAGCCACAAGGGAATGGCATGATATATTTAAAGTGATGAAAGAGAAGAACCTACAACCAAGATTACTCTACCCGGCAAGGGTCTCATTCAGATTCAACGGAGAAATCAAAAGCTTTACAGACAAGCAAAAGCTAAGAGAATTCAGCACCAGCCAAACCAGCTCTACAACAAATGCTAGAGGAACTTCTCTAAGTGGGAAACACAAGAGAAGAAAAGGACTTACAAAAACAAACCCAAAACAATTAAGAAAATGGTCATAGGAGCATACATATTGATAATTACTTTAAATATGAATGGATTAAATGCTCCAACCAAAAGACACAGGCTCGCTGAATGGATACAAAAACAAGACCCATATATATGCTGTCTACAAGAGACCCACTTCAGACCTAGGGACACATACAAACTGAAAGTGAGGGGATGGAAAAAGATATTCCATGCAAGTGGAAATCAAAAGAAAGCTGGAGTAGCTGTACTCATATCAGATAAAATAGACTTTAAAATAAAGAATGTTACAAGAGACAAGGAAGGACACTACATAATGATCAAGGGATCAATCCAAGAAGAAGATAAAACAATTATAAATATATATGCACCCAACATAGGAGCACCTCAATACATAAGGCAACTGCTAACAGCTATAAAAGAGGAAATCGACCTTAACACAGTAATAATGGGGGACTTTAACACCTCACTTACACCAATGGACAGATCATCCAAACAGAAAATTAATAAGGAAACACAAGCTTTAAATGACACAATAAACCAGATAGTTTTAATTGATATTTATAGGACATTCCATCCAAAAACAGCAGATAACACTTTCTTCTCAAGTGCACATGGAACATTCTCCAAGATATATCACATCATGGGTCACAAATCAAACTTCAGTAAATTTAAGAAAATTGAAATCATATGAAGCATCTTTTCTGACCACAATGCTATGAGATTAGAAATCAATTACAGGGAAAAAACCATAAAAAACACAAACACAGGGAGGCTAAACAATACGTTACTAAATAACCAAGAGATCACTGAAGAAATCAAAGAGGAAATCAAAAAATACCTAGAGACAAATGACAACAAAAACACAACGATCCAAAACCTATGAGATGCAGCAAAAACAGTTCTAAGAGGGAAGTTTATAGCAATAAAAGCCTACCTCAAGAAACAAGAAAAATCTCAAATAAACAATCTAACCTTACACCTAAGGGACTAGACAAAGAAGAACAAACAAAACCCAAAGTTAGTAGAAGGAAAGAAATCATAAAGAGCAGAGCAGAAATAAATGAAATAGAAACAAAAAAAACAATAGCAAAGATCGATAAAACTAAAAGCTGGTTCTTTGAGAAGTAAACAAAATTCATAATCCATTAGCCAGACTCATCAAGAAAAACAGGGAGAGGACTCAAATCAATAAAATTAGAAATGAAAAAGGAGAAGTTACAACAGACACCTCAGAAATACAAAGCATCCTAAGAGACTACTACAAGCAACACTATGCCAATAAAATGGACAACCTGGAAGAAATGGACAAATTCTTAGAAAAGCACAACCTTCTGAGACTGAACCAGGAAGAAATAGAAAATATGAACAGACCAATCACAAGTAATGAAATTGAAACTGTGATTTAAAATCTTCCAACAAACAAAAGTCCAGGACCAGATGGCTTCACAGGTGAATTCTATCAAATATTTAGAGAACTGCTAACACCCATCCTTCTCAAACTCTTCCAAAAAATTGCAGAGGAAGGAACACTCCCAAACTCATTCTATGAGGCCACCATCACCCTGATACCAAAACCAGACAAAGATACTACCGAAAAAGAAAATTACAGAGCAATATCACTGATGAATATAGATGCAAAAGTCCTCAACAAAATACTAGCAAATAGAATCCAACAACACATTAAAGGGATCATACACCATGATCAAGTGGGATTTATCCCAGGGATTCTTCAATAAATTCAAATCAGTCAATGTGATACACCATATTAAGAAATTGAAGAATAAAAACCATATGATCATCTTAATAGGTGCAGAAAAATCTTTTGACAAAATTCAACAGCCATTTATGATAAAAACTCTCCAGAAAGTGGGCATAGAGGGAACCTACCTCAACATAATAAAGGCCATATACGACAAACCCACAGCAAACATCATTCTCAATGGTGAAAAGCTGAAAGCATTTCGTCTAAGATCAGGAACAAGACAAGAATGCCCACTCTCACCACTTTTATTCAACATAGTTTTGGAAGTCCTAGCCACAGCAATCAGAGAAGGAAAAGAAATAAAAGGAATACAAATTGGAAAAGAAGAAGTAAAACTGTCACTGTTTGCAGATAACATGATACTATACATAGAGAATCCTAAAGATGCCAGCAGAAAACTACTAGAGCTAATCAATGAATTTGGTAAAGTTGTAGGATACAAAATTAATGCACAGAAATCTCTTGCATTCCTATACACTAATGATGAAAAATCTGAAAGAGAAATTAAGGAAACGCTACCATTTACCATTGCAACAAAAAGAATAAAATACCTAGGAATAAACCTACCTAGGGAGACAAAAGACCTGTATGCAGAAAACTATAAGACAATGATGAAAGAAATTAAAGATGACACAAATAGATGGAGAGATATACCATGTTCTTGGATTGGAAGAATCAATACTGTGAAATTGACTATACTACCCATAGCAATCTACAGATTCAATGCAATCCCTATCAAATTACCAATGGCATTTTTCACAGAACTAGAACAAAAAGTCTTAAAATTTGTATGGAGACAAAAAAGACTCCGAATAGCCAAAGCAGTCTTGAGGGGAAAAAATGGAGCTGGAGGAATCAGACTCCCTGACTTCAGACTATACTACAAAGATACAGTAATCAAGACAATATGGTACTGGCACAAAAACAGAAATATAGATCAATGGAACAGGATAGAAAGCCCCGAGGTAAACCCATGCACCTATAGTCAACTAATCTATGACAAAGGAGGCAAGGATATACAATGGAGAAAAGACAATCCTTTCAATAAGTGGTGCTGGGAAAATTCAACAGCTACGTGTAAAAGAATGAAATTAGAACACTCCCTAACACCATACACAAAAATAAACTCAAAATGGATTAGAGACCTAAATGTAAGACTGGACACTATAAAACTCTTAGAGGAAAACATAGGAAGAACACTCTTTGACATAAATCACAGCAAGATCTTTTTTGATCCACCTCCTAGAGTAATGGAAATAAAACCAAAAATAAACAAATGGGACCTAATGAAATTTAAAAGCTTTTGCAAATCAAAGGAAACTACAAATAAGATGAAAAGACAGCCCTCAGAATGGGAGAAAATATTTGCAAATGAATCAATGGACAAAGGATTAATCTCCAAAATTTATAAACAGCTCATGCAGCTCAATATTAAAAAAACAAGCAACCCAATCAAAATATGGGCAGAAGACCTAAACAGACATTTCTCCAAAGAAGACATACACATGGCCAAAAGCATACAGAAACCTGCTCAACATCACTAATTATTAGAGAAATGCAAATCAAAACTACAATGAGGTATCACCTCACACCAGTTAGAATGGGCATCATCAGAAAATCTACAAACAACAAATGCAGGAGAGGGTGTGGAGAAAAGTCAACCCTCTTGTATTGTTGGTGGGAATGTAAATTGATACAGCCACTATGGAGAACAGTGTGGAGGTTCCTTTAAAAACTAAAAATAGAATTACCATACGAACCAGCAATCCCACTCCTGGGCATATACCCAGAGAATACCAAAATTCAAAAAGACACATGTACCCCAATGTTCATTGCAGCACTATTTACAATAGCCAGGTCATGGAAGCAACCTAAATGCCCATCGACAGATGAATGGATAAAGATGTGGTACATATATACAATGGAGTAATACTCAGCCATAAAAAGGAATGAAATTGGGTATTTGTCGAGACATGGATGGATCTAGAGACTGTCATACAGAGTAAAGTAAGTCAGAAAGAGAAAAACTAGTATCGTATATTAATGCATATATGTGGAACCTAGAAAAATGGTACAGATGAACTGGTTTGCAGGGCAGAAATAGAGACACAGATGTAGAGAACAAACATATGGACACCAAGGGGGGAAAGCAGCAGGTGGGTGGGGTGGTGGTGTGATGAATTGAGAGATTGGGATTGACATACATACACTAATATGTATAAAATGGATGACTAATAAGAACCTGCTGTATAAAAAAATAAATTAAATTAAAGTCAAAAAAAAAGAAAAAAAATTCTTCTAATAGGTAACTACATTTATACCTTCCTTCTTTCCTTTGTCCTTCCTTCTTTCCCTCCTTCCTTTTTTACTTTTCTTATATTTGACATTTATTCCCTTGCTATACAAAATTTAATTGTCTATTTTACCACTGTCTCTAACTTCCTTTTTAAAAAATTCTTACATTTTATTTTTTAAGGCAGTATTAGTTATACAGAAAAATAAACTGAGCAAAAAGCACAGAGAGTTTCCATAAAACCTCCCCTCTCCATCCCCAATTTCTTCTGTATTTGACATCTTGCATTAGTGTTGGTACTTCTGTTACAATCCATGAGCCAATATTGATCCTCTGTTATTAACTAAAATCCATAATCTCCCTTCCCCTTGAGTGTGGACTGGACACAGTGATTCACTTCTAAGGAGTAGAGTGTGGAAGTAATGGTGTGTGTTCCAAGACTGGTTTAGAAAAGGCGTTGTGGCTTCTTGGATCACTTGCCCTGGGGGGAGCCAACTGCCATGTCACAAGGACACCATGTCAAGCAGCTCTATGAAGAGACTCACATGGCGAGGAACCTAGGCCTCTTGCCAACAGCCATGTGAGTGCACCATCTTGGAAGGAGATTCTCCAGCCCTAGTTAAGCCTTCTGATGACTGCAGCCCTGGCCAACATTTTGATAGCAACCTTATGAGAAAAGCCAAGCCAGACCATTTACCTAAGCTGCTCCCAAATTCATGAGTCACAGAAATGATAGAAGATAATAAATGTCCATTGTTATGTAAGCTTTTGGTTTCAGGAAAAATTTTTCACTGTCATAGATAACTAATACCCAAGGAGAGGTGATTTGTCAGCAAAGTCCCCTCCAACTCTTCAAACATCATAAAAAAGGGAGAAGATGGGAAGAAAACAAAGAAGTAAGGTCTGCAATTTATGGAAGCATGGGAAGAGATAGAGCAACAGACACAGGAGCTCTGGGCTCAGGTTTAAATCATGTCACAAGATCTTGAGAAAAAGTAACATTGATATTCTAGGCAAAATACTGTTATTTTAAAGTTGTAATAATTTAAAGTTGTAAGAATCTTTTTTTTTTTTTTTGGCAAACTCTGTTGGTGTTTAGGTTTATCTAGTGAATACATCCATCTACTCAACTTCCAAGCTGGAAACCTGGGAGTTAGGTAGACTCTGTCCTATAACTTTCTCTTTTGCCAGCTGGACATGAGCTGCTGTTGATTTCACAGCTGAATTATTTCCAAATCTGTCCCCTCTCTCCTTACCTCTGCCAGCTGCTTTAGTTCCAGCACTTACTGCTTACAGCTCAGAATTCTGCAACAGCCTCACAACCACCTTTATGTGTTCTTTACAGTGATATCAGAGAGCCTTTCTAGAACACAAATCTAACCTTGTCATCCTTCTCTCAGGGTGAAGTTCGAACTCAGCAACTCCACATGGAGGCTTCATGATTTGGCTTCAAACTGTCTTTGGATTTCATTTCCTGATCTTCTCATATTCTCTCTTGTGCCACCAGACCTAAAAAGCTGACAGTTCTCTTAATACAATTAAGAGATTGTTTCATACCTCTTCCCTATCGGTGCAAACGCTACCTCTGTTACTTACATGTGCCCTTGCCTTCTCGAAGTCTCCGCAGCCTCATCTAGAAAATAAGGGCAATCAGAGGATACTGCTCTATGATCAACAGAGTTGTTTGGATGAGTAATGATATAATACATACATAGTAAATGCTTTATAAATGCCTATTATCTGCATAAGGTCTTCCCTCTGCCCCCCCCCCACCCCTTCATTGTATGACCAACTCCTACTCTTTTTAGGATGTTAATACCTTGGGAAGCCTTCATTCAACCTCTAGGCTGATTTTTTTTTTTTTTTTTTTGGCTGTGTTGGGTCTTCGTTTCTGTGAGAGGGCTTTCTCTAGTTGCGGCAAGTGGGGGCCACTCTTCATCGCGGTGCGTGGGCCTCTCGCTATCGCAGCCTCTCTTGTTGCGGAGCACAGGCTCCAGACGCGCAGGCTCAGTAGTTGTGGCTCACGGGCCTAGTTGCTCCGCGGCATGTGGAATCTTCCCAGACCAGGGCTCGAACCCATGTCCCCTGCATTGGCAGGCAGATTCTCAACCACTGCGCCTCCAGGGAAGCCCGTCTAGGCTGATTTTGATGCTTCCTTTTTGTGTTTCTATAACCCACTGCCACAGTATCGATCTAACTAATTTTCTTCATTATTGCTTTTTTTTTTTTTTTTGGTCAAGCTCGATCTCTTTAAGTTTAGTCCTTACTGTATATTCACTGCTTAGCATCTGGCCAGAGTGTATTTAAAGAAAAGGTTTACTAAATAAATGAATGCACTCAGGATGACCAAATAAAACTGGAAATTGTCTACACCTGTAGCTTAATTTAATTGTACTTTTATACTTTTGTGTTCTTAAAGTAGACGAAAATCAGTGAATACTCACCAAATTATCCATAACTTGGTTTTGAAAACGTATCTAACTTTGGTTACAAGACTTTGTAGTAACTATGCTTAATCCATCCTGTAGGAGATATTTGACTTAACAAATCCATTAAACAAACAAACAGACAAACTGGATACCAGGAATCCAAACTTGAAGGAAACTAACTAATAGCCAAACAAGTGTAAAGGTATTTCTGTTATAAATACACCAGAATATTAGACAATGTAGTGCATTAATGTATCTATAATAGGAATGACATTATCGGTGTTTTATAATGTGTATCAAACCTATTAGATAAAAACTTAAAGTTTGATTTTTATATAGTGTGGTTTCACTCATTATGTTTGTTGACGAAACATTTTTTGACTTGTTATATTTAAAATCGGCAAAATCAAATAATCTACAAGCAATCTATTAAGTATAAATCCCTCTTACATATGTTTATATGCAATTCAAATCCACTTACTCCAAAATTACTTGTACCTGTAGTGTCCAAACATATGGCAGTGGATGTGGTGATATGCCACCCAGGTCCCCCTCAGAACTAAAACATTAATTCCCTTTGCTGTCAGGCCTCTCTAGAAATCGCCCTTGACAGAGGAAAGCCACCTTTCCCAAGGTCATGCCCCACCCCCAGGGGGCGATCTGCAATCAGTAACTGGTGCAGTCAGGGGTCAAACATCTCAGCAAACTCCTTTCAACTCGGGTCCATTTTGAAGGACCACACAACCTCAGAGCAACCAGAGGGCTCTGTTGAGGACTTTGTTGTGTCTGTAACACACCCAGACTGTTGTGGAGTCCTTCTCTCTTCCAAATCCTTCCTAATAAACTTTCTGCGTGCTAATCCCTGTCTGGGCGTTATCTTCATGGGCAGCCTTTTCTAGAGCATGTGTTAAATCCTCAATCATTAGCTAGATTGAATTTCCGTAACAACATATTTGACTTTTTATACCATACATGTACTTCTTAGAGCACACATTCCAGTCACTCATTCACTAACTCATCTAATGTATCAGTTCACTAATTCATCTCTTTTTTTGGTGATACTACCTTTTGTGACATTTTTAAAAGTATTTAGAAAACAATGTAATAGTCATACTACTTGGTTAAAATCAGAATTACCCTATTTCATTCATTCTGAGATGAATTCTTTGCTTTCCCCACATTGTACCATCTCTACAGTGAGGATGTTTCATATAGCTGATGACACCTCACCACCTCTGTTGGCCCGACAAATTCATATGGTAATTGTCATTGCCTGTGAAAGTACAAACTTGCTTGTTATTCTTGATGACAGACTGGACAATTGAAACCTTCTAATAATTTGGTTGATAATACCGTTTAGAGACAATTGGAAATAATGTGAATCCTAACTGTTGACCTTTGTTGATATTTTTTGGTAAGATTTAGAAAGCTCCTGTATCAAAACTTGCAGAATGGTTTCTAACTTCTAATGTAATAATTGATTTAAACAGAGGATAGTAATGAGTAATAAAACCATTATGTAATAGATCGTTGAGTAAATGAGATATTGACAAGGTCTTAGAGTATCGTTAAATAGAGAGTTATGAATTTTAAGGGCAATATTACCTTTATAATGAGGACATAGTACCCATCTGATTAACCAAGTAATTAAGCTCAGCAATACCAACAGTGGAACAAACTGGCACTATTTGCCTCCTGATGTGATGCAATTAGACATATACAACATCATCTATGCAGCATTTTACCAAAAATGTTTACCCTGATTATAATCATGAGGAAACCTTTAGGCAAATCTGCAATGTGAGACATTCTATAAGAAGACAGGCTTGGTCTTTTCAACAAAGTGAATGACACACACACACATAGAACGTGGGGAACTATCCCAGATTAGAAGAGACCCACAGATATAATTATCAACTTGATTGGACCTTGGATCAGGGGAACAGAAAGCTACAAAAGACCATTTGGGGACAGTTAGGGAAGCTTAAGTACGGATTGCATGTATTACTGATTTAACATAAATTTTCTTAGATTGGATAATGGCACTGTGGTTATGTTGGACAATGTTCTCATCATAGGAGATGCACACTAAAATACTTAGGGGTGACATGTCCTGATGTACGACTCCAATTCAAATGGTCCATCAAAATCCAGGTGGAGAAAGACAAAGCAACTGTGCAATGTATGCAGTATATCAGGATTTTCAGGGATTCATTGTATAATTCTTTTTAACTTTCTTGTAGGCCTTATCATTTTCAACTTAAAAAGCTGGAGAGAGAGATAAAACCATATATGTAGAACATACACACAGATACTTGCACGCAAACTTGAAGAATGATGTCAGCAGCTTGGAAGAAAATCCTGAAGACAATCACAGAGCAATCCCAAGAAATACTGTCTCATCACGGCTCTTCATGGGGTGGAATTTGAGATTGTGTGTAAAATCATACACGGACGACACCTAATCAAACAAGGAGGTAAAAAATTTCTAGGAATACTTTCACGAATTTTTTGGTCATATTTTCATTTTTATGTGTGCTCAAGAGTGCTACATGATAAACACAATGTCTAAATAATCCTAAAAGAATTTTTAATAAAATACAATGTAAGTAAAGTCAAATAAAGTACTGTATAAGGGAATAAGAGGATTTTCAATAGTTTAATTGGCAGAGTTCTTCTTTCTTAGTGATCCATAAAATAATGGTGTACTTTGTAGTTAGTTGATGGCATCTTATACTGGATAAAGTATGGTCAAATAACTGCAGTATACACTTCTTCTCAAATGATTTTGGTTTATGAAACAGTGACCCCCATGAATGTCATAATAACAGAATATTTTGTAGAATGAATTCTTGGCGTTAGTCTAAATATCAACATCAACAGCTTTGACTGCCAAATTGTGCTTAAATTATATACCAAGGATTATCCATATGCAATGGAAATTGTGGTATTTCCTATTCTGAATTAAGAAAAACACTTAGCAAAAGCAAAACATAAAAAACCAAAAAGCAACATAGTAACAACATAGTCTGCCATTTCTTACATTTAACAATTTTTTTTTTTTGGTGAACATTTTAAAACATACACATTTGTAGAAAGAATAGAACAATTAGGGAACTTCCCTGGTGGCGCAGTGGTTAAGAATCCGCCTGCCAATGCAGAGGACACAGGTTCAGGCCCTGGTCCGGGAAGATCCCACATGCCACGGAACAACTAAGCCGGTGCACCACAACTACTGAGCCTGTGCTCTAGAGCCCGTGAGCCACAACTACTAAGCCCACGTGCCGCAACTACTGAAGGCTGTGCGCCTAGAGCCTGAGCTCCGCAACAAGAGAAGCC
Organism: Balaenoptera acutorostrata; assembly: GCF_949987535.1. Lineage (NCBI taxonomy): Eukaryota > Metazoa > Chordata > Mammalia > Artiodactyla > Balaenopteridae > Balaenoptera > Balaenoptera acutorostrata. Next base: position 9,782,068 of record NC_080066.1, on the reverse strand, counting down.
ACCGCGATGAGAAGCCCGCACACCACAACGAAGAGTAGCCCCCGCTCACCGCAACTAGAGAAAGCCTGCACGCAGCAACGAAGACCCAACACGGCCAAAAATAAATTAACTAATTAATTAATTTAAAAAAAAAAGGGAACAATTAAACTGCAAGTACATCATGCAGCTTTGACAATCACTAACTGTATATCATCTCTTTCGAAATGATTCGAGAAAGTGACTTACTTAAAGAAAATGGTAGGGTCCAGTCCAACAACAGATGAATGGATAAGGAGGATGTGGTACACATATACAATGGAATATTACTCAACCATAAAAAGGAATGAAATAATGGCATTTGTAGCAACATGGGTAGACCTACAGATTATCATACTAAGTGAAGTAAGTCAGATAGAGAAAGAATATGTCAAATATATCATATCAAATATCATATGATATCACTTACATGTGGAATCTAAAAAATGATACAAATGAACTTACTTACAGAACAGAAACAGACTCACAGACATAAAAAACAAATTTACGGTTACCAAAGGGGAAAGAGGGTGGGGAGGTGGGGGGGAGGAATATATTAGGAGTTTGGGATTAGTAGGTACAAACTGCTATACATAAAATGGATAAACAACAAGGTCCTACTGTATAGCACAGGGAACTATATTCACTATCTTGTAATAAAGTATAATGCAAAAGAATCCTAAAAAGATTCTTAAAAGATATATATATATCCTAAAAGACATATATATATAAAACTGAATCACTTTGCTGTACACCAGAAACTAATACAACATTGTAAATCAACTATACTTAATTTAAAAAAATTAAAATTAAATATGAAGAGAAAATGGTAGGGTCCAAAGGTTTCCTGTAATTTCTTCTGGATCTTTGAGTTTTAAATTTGTTTCCTTAGTAAACCTTGGATGAATATGTATTTGAAATATATGTATAAATATGTCTATATACATATGTGCCTGTATAGATACATAGATATAAAACGTACATACCTATGCATATATATGTATGTTTGCATTTATATTCTGTAGGTCCTATTTCATTGTGAGGAGCTAAAGAATGGGGATGATTTGTTCTAGGGAATTAAGGCATCGAAACCAAATTTAAGATTATAACCATTCTAGGCTTTTATCTTTGAATTTCCTAAAATCAAAGGCAATGAAGATAATTCAAAGAAAATCTTACAGTAAATAAGAAAATGATTAAAATAAACATATATGAAACATGGAAGCTTCTGTCAGGATATAGTTTGGAAATCTGAAATAAACATTGGTTATTATTCCGTGCTTAAAAACATAAAACTCCTGGTGATTAAATTCATCATGCAGTTGAGTACATTTTACTCTGAACTGATTTAACAGGTTTCACTTGTCACCTCTACTCCTAATACTCAGGGTATTTTCTTCTGATTCCAATTACAAAGATTCTGTATATTCAATTCTGGTTATCTGGATCTTTATTCTTTATGTGTATATGTATGTATATATTCTTTATATGTGTATATATACACACACACACACGCACACACACACACACACGCACATATTCACCTCTGCCTTGCAAACCATGCTCTATCTGGTTAATATGCATTCTTCTGTCTCTAAGGATTTATTGATTTGGATGTAGCTGGACCTCTCCAATATAAGTCAGTTTGAAAATGCTATTTTTATCCAGATTAAAGAATTTGGAATTCGGCAAGTCAATAGCATATGGAGCATGTCAGGCTGATTCACTCCCTGAGTGGTCTTTTCACATACCCTGGGGTGTGGGATAAACTATGTATAGATTATTCAGGTCTGACTGCACAACATTCTATTTTAATTCCGTTTTACGTTAATAGCTATGCAGAATGTCTAAGAGCGGCAAATCAATTGAAGTACAAGAGATGTATTGAATCATCAATTTTGCACACAGCAAGATATAAAATATTGATTAAAACAAACTAAAGCAATTTTTCCACTATCTTCATTTAAAGTTATCTAACATTTTGATTTCACTAGTTAGTTTTTGTGTACTAGTTAGGTACACAAAAATAACGAGAAATATTTGAGACTATTTGAGACTCTTTCGAGGCCCATCAGTAAGAACCTATGAGACTTTTATTAATGTTTCAAAAAATGACTTTTCCTAAATGGTCAGCTTTTTATTGATGAGTTGTGCAGAAATAATTTCCCAATTGATGCTTATTTGGCTCTGAGTTTTGGCAGAGTGAGGTTCTGTCCAGATTATATTAAAAGCAATCTCAAAAACTGTCACATAGAATCATTTATAAAGGACAATTTTCTTGACAGTTTCACAACGTAATGAAAGAGACGGATCATTAACCAGCTTTACATATTAATGGAGATGCACGTCTCTAAAATGCACGGTTTTCGAATTAAATTGAAATCTTGAAACTAAGCAGACACTCTCAAAATAATTCCAAGTGTTTTACAGGAGTTGAACAAAGGTTAAGGCCCCCGAATTATTTCAGAAATGATAGTTTCCTCTTGGTCCAATTAGGAAACCTGAATGTGGTTATGCTATTGTGGTTCTCAGGACCCTAATTGTACATAAAATCTCTTTCCAAATCATAACACATGTGCTATTTCTAAGTCTCTCTCCATCCTACTAAACAAAAGACAAATTATTAAAACGTGGTGAGATTTCATGCAGAATTGGCAGTCAGCTTAGAGGGCAATAATTTAACACTTGCGCCGTGAAGTTAAAATTTACCTCCACTCAGTGTAATTCCACTGACCAGGAGCAGGCAGTTGTATTTTTATTTTACTTTACTTTTATGGGAGCAGAGAGATTTAATTACTTCAGTTTAAACAGAATGGCCCACCACTGACTGTTGACAGGGCCTCTGGTGCGCGAATTACGGCAGATAACGTTACTGTTCCCGTGAGCTTCCTGAGGGGCGCCCCGTCTCTGCTCTGTGCTGAGCTGCACAGAGGGCCCCCAAAGTGCCGAACACTCACCTTCTTGCTAAAAAGAAAGATGCTTTGAAGATCAGACTGCTACTCAAATCTGCTGCCTCTGTAATTTGCTTTTCCCTTTGGTAAATTCTTGCTTTGGATGGAAGACAAGGTTTTGCCCCTTTTCTTTGTTTGTACAGAGTAATAATAAGAATAAAGTGTAATTTCCTCTTCAACAAGGAGTATGTACAGCTAAATATACATTTTTGTTGTTGTTGTTATAAGAAATAAATCAGAGCTTAGCTTTATTTAGAGTAGGAATGGTCAAACTCCCTCCCCCCAAACAAACAATCAAGCAGATTTATAGCAGTGTATCTTAAATATTCCTTTTCCCCCAGCGGCTGTTTCTGGAGCCGTGAACACTGTCTTGATTCCCAGTTAAATAATAAGTTCAGATTTTATTGCTGTTGAATTGAGGTACTCTTCAGATTACTGCGTCTGAGCAGAAAAATATGGAAAGAATTAAACTGTAAGCGTTTGCTATACAACCACATGTTTTAAAAAATAGTTTAAAATGTATAGAATGCATATCATTAAGTATTTACGTTTTAAGAAATTTTTTTTAGTTTTTATTAATTCATTTATTTTTGGCTGCGTTGGGTCTAAGTTGCTGCACGCGGGCCTTCTCTAGCTGCTCTTTGTTGTGGTGCGTGGGCTTCTCATTGCGGTGGCTTCTCTTGTTGCGGAGCACAGGCTCTAGGCACGGGGGCTTCAGTAGTTGTGGCACGCAGGCTCAGTAGTTGTGTCTCGCAGGCTCTAGAGAGCAGACTCAGTAGTTGTGGCTCAAAGGCTTAGTTGCTCCGCGGCATGTGGGATCTTTCCGGACCAGGGCTCGAACCCGTGTCCCCTGTATTGGCAGGCGGATTCTTAACCACTTCGTCACCAGGGAAGTCCCAGTATTTACATTTTAAGTGCATGATACTGTTAGAGCAAAATACGGATGACGGACATTGTTTCCCTCTATCTATCAGAGGCAATGCCATCTCATTGCAAGGGTACCCCTAGGGCCAGCTGCACGGTTTGTGACCTTTGCAGTCACACGGGGCCCTACTTGTAGAGGCCCTCACACTTGGTTTAATGCTCTGCTGTCCCTGTCTGGAAATTCTTAACCATTTTTGAACAGGGAGCACTTCATTTTCATTTGCACAGGGACCTGTGAATCCTGGACTGGTCCTGGGTCCCCCTAACTGTACCCTGTTGCTGGAGTTCACTGGCTTACTCTTTCCTTCTTCCTCCAAGTGTGTTACATGGTTCTTGTCCGGGTTATGGGGTTTAGCTTGTTTTTACCTTTCTGCACTGCTTTTTCTGTTCCATGTTCACGGTGTTTAGATTATAGCAGACGCGAACTTCCTGTGTCTCAGCGCCAGCCATGAATCAGGCTGGGAGCTGGGACCCCAGGGCTGTCAGGGGAGCTGCCTGGTTCCAGCTTTAAAATAACAAGTGCTTGACAGCTGAGTATACACAACTGCAAAATTGTGGCTCTATTCTACGATGCAGTTACGTGTGACATAATAACTAGGGACTTAATTTATTTAGACTTTCTTCCTTGCAATATAATTTCCAATAAATAAATCTCCCAGGGGCAGGAAGATATGACATTTCACAATGCTCACATTTTCCTCCCTCAGTTTGGACCTGTGCTCCTTTCTTGGTAGTGAACAAAATGAACACCATACCTCATAATTTTGCTTTTACCCTCCTTGCAACAGCTAATGCACAGGTCTTGTGAGGATGTAGGGAGTGCTCATGGACTGTGCTAGAACAAGTTACATTTCATTTTTAATGTTTTTTTTTCTGTTTTTTTTCCAATATATTTTTCTAAGTATCCAAAGCAGCATGGCCGATGATCTGCCAGAGTGTAATAGAAAGCAGAATTTGTCTTTAAGCCACTAGAGCAATGTGCAGAAAATTAGATGTCATTTGTACATGTATGTTTTTCAATTACTTTTAAAATTAAAGTTGAAATGTGTAAATGAAAAGAGAGGAAGGTGAAAGCAAATAGAGAAAAACATCCCTTTCCCTCCGGAGGAAAGAACAGTCATTGTCTTGTTATTATTTAATATTTATATAAGGACAGAGACATCTCGGGCCAAGCACAATGGATGAAATTGTGCCAAAGAGGAGCACAATCCCAGCCTTGAGGAGCTGTCTGCCCAGGGCTAGGTCAAGAGTGCATTCAAGGGAAGGAAGTGAGATGAGGAATCTAGAATTCCACTGTGTGGTGAGTGCCAAGCCACCTGCGGGCTTTGAACAATAGCTTTGGATGGGAAATGTTGGAGAAATTCTTCTGAAACGTAGAAAAGTGTATGGTGAAACATGAAGGTTAACAATTGTTATGAGTGTGAGTGCCTGTGAACGAGTGGACAAGGATGAAATTGCCATTAGTGTTGGACGAGTGCTGATTATTTAGGTAGGAAGTGCTCAGGCCACGGAGAGAAGGATGTTGTGGATAACCATTACGATCTTGAGCAGAAACCTAGCCAGACTACAGTTCCCAGTCTGAGTGGCCAATCAGAGAGGACATTGATGAATATATTGAGTCAGAATTTCTCTATCTAAGGGAACGCTGAAGGATTCAGTCTTCTTCTCAGATGATAGCCTTGAGGATTCTATGTGAAATGAACTGTGCTAGACTGAATAAAATTGTCCTTTCTTGTCTCCACATTTATAACTGTTTAAGTGATATAGTAGATGAAAATACTGGTGGTGGGGAGAGAAATAAAGGCATACAAGGATGGTTTAAATTTTGTGTAGCTCCTTCCATGTGTATTTTATTTTCATTGGAGATGCTCATGATCAGTCAGGACAAGATGCCTCATGATGCAGAACAATGTAGGAAGTGAATGGCAGAAAACAGTAAAGGAATAATGTTTGGATGTGTAATTGTCCTTGAAAAAATTTTTAAAGTACTCTAGGAAGAGTAATGAATTCAGCTCTTCAATACATATGTTGGATACTTGGCAGCTCTCTATAGATTCTTATAGAGTCATTCATGTTGACAGTCTCTTCTCTACTGTTTCCACTCCATGAAATATAACTGACTCTATTCTAGTTACTCTCCTGGGCAGAAAGTAACAGACACCCTCTGCTCACTACTTCACTAGCTCTGCATCTTTTTAAGGTTCTAATTCTTCTCTATTTGATTGTCTCTTTTCCATAATGCATAATATTAGTATATGTAGTTTCTTGGCACACATGAAACAGTAAAAAATGATACAGATAGCATAGCTGTCTTCCACAGTGTGTAGTACCAGTATATGTAGTTCTTGGGCACATAGAAAATAGTAAAAAAAAATGATATAGATAGACTAGAGAGTCCAGAAATAAACTCTCGTATGTATGGTTCAATGATTTGCAATGAGGCTGCCAAGATCTACAATTCAATGAAGAAAGAACAGTCTTTTCAGCAAATGGTACTGGGAAAACTGGGTATCTACATACAAAAGAATAAAATTGAATCCTTACCTTACATTATATACAACAATTAGTTCAAAATAGACCAAAGATTCAAATATAAGAACCAAACACTGTAAAACTCTTAGAAGAAATCATAGGGGACAATCTCTATGACATTGGATTTGGCAATAATTTCTTGCATATGATGACAAAAGCATAGACAACAAAAGAAAAACTGGGTAAGTGGGACTTCATCAAAATTACACATTTAGGACATCAAAGAGCACTGCCAAGAGGGTGAAAAGACATCCCACAGAATGGGAGAGAATATTTGCAAATCACGTATCTGATGTGGTGTTAATATCCAGGATATATAAAGAACTCCTGCAGCTCAACAACAGCAAAAAACCGAACAACCCAATTAAAAAAAGCCAAAGATCTGAACAGGCATTTCTCCAAAGAAGATATACAAATGATCAATAAGTACATGAAAAGATACTCAACATCACTAGCCAGAAGGGAAATGCAAATCAAAAACACAATGAGATACCACTTCACATCCATAAGAATGGCAATTATAAGTAAAAAATGAGGAATGTACAGTGCTGGGGAAGATGTGGAGAAATTGGAACACTTGTGCTTTGATGGTAGGAGTGTTAAGTGATGTAGCCACTGTAGAAAACAGTATGGTACATTGTCAAAAAGTTAAACATAGAATTACTGTGGAACCCAGCAATTCCACTCCTAGGTATATACCTCCAATAATTGAAAGCAGGGATTCAAACATACACTTGCACAGCCATGTTCAATGTTCAGCAACATTATTCACAAAAGCCAAAAGGTGAAAACAACCTGCATGTCTATCCACAGAAGAATGGATAAACAAATGTAGTCTATGTATACAATGGAATATTTTTCAGCTTTAAAGAGGAATGGAATTTTGACACATGCTACAACCATGGATAAACCTTGAAGACATATGTTAACGGCAATAAGCCAGACACAAAAGGACAAATATTATATGATTCTAGATAATTATATGAAGTATCTAGAATAGGAAAATTTATAGAGACAAAGTAGAATGGTGGTTGCCAGGGGCTGGAGGGGGGAAGGGATGGAAAGTTATTGTTTAATGAGTTTCAGTTTGGGACAATGAAAAAGTTCTGGAGAAGGATAACAGTAATGATCACACAACATTGTGAATCTATTTAATGCCACCAGATTGTACACTTAAAAATGGTTAAAATTGTATAAAATGGTAAAAACATAAAAAAAATATAGATGGGAAATTTTCTTGGAGACATATTCTTTTTTCTAGCTTTGGCAGGTCATGCTGATCTACCCACTTTTTATTGTTGTGAGCAGGAAACAGGAGTTGTGTATTGCCCACGAGACTTGCTACCTGCTGTAACCACATTGACTTTATTGACTAACTTACCAATCAATAACCTGCTTTAAAGATAAAGTGAACCCAGTTAAATAATTAATTTGTACATTTAGATATAGCCTGCAGATCTTGACAGCAGTTTTAGAACCAATTAAATCTATTTCCTAAAACTTAGCAGTATGTTATTATCTCCTTATCAAAACTGGATTGAAACAGTAAGATCCTAGGCAATGCTCTGGGTAGACACGAAGAAAGTCAAGTGAGGGCTTCCCTGGTGGTGCAGTGGTTGAGATTCTGCCTGCTAATGCAGGGGACACGGGTTCGAGCCCTGATCTGGGAGGATCCCACATGCCGCGGAGCGACTGGGCCCCTGAGCCACAACTGCTGAGCCTGCGTGTCTGGAGCCTGTGCTCCACAACAGGAGAGGCTGCGACAGTGAGAGGCCCGCGCACCGCGATGAGGAGTGGCCCCCGCTCGCCATAGCTAGAGAAAGCCCTCGCACAGAAATGAAGACCCAACACAGGCAAAAATAAATAAATAAATTTTTTTTCTTTTTTAAAAGAAAGTCAAGTGAGACGTATGTACGAAGCTATATGATTTTATGCACACGCATATCCTATCTCCCCAACCAGATTGTGCGTTCCTGAGTGTATGGAAACACTTGGGATCCCTCACAAAGCTTAGCACAAAGCTTTGGATTATTAACGATTCCTCACTCGTTCATCTCCCCATGATTTACCAAATAATGTTCTGCTTGAGGTGTTGGATGAGAGTTAGGGAAACAAAACCGAAAAAACAGAAAACGAAACAAACAACCACCAAAATCTCTTGCTTTACTAGCAGAGACAAACAATTACAGTCCTACTGGTACATTGATGGGGTGAGCAGGGGTGTTAGGGGAAAACCCTGCTCGATCAAGAATATTTGGATAAGTGTTTTGAGGGAATGGAATACCCAGAATGTTCCACAGGATCAGCAAGAGCAGCCAGACAAGTGATTTCATGAAATGAAGCCACAGAAGAGTCAAGGTTACCCAGGCCCCTGGGAGAAGCCAGCCCCAAACGCTGGAGGTACACCTGCTGCCCCAGATTTCTGCTGTCTACTCATCTCATGAGTCATCCAAAGTGTATTTTGAATCACAGAGATAAAACATGACTTCTGCACACATATTACGCATAAAAGGGGTTACAAACTTACTTTCAGAAGTCTTTAGTTAAATTTGCCCTTTACCTTTCCTCCCCCTGACCTAATTATTTCTTTGAAAATGTTTTCTAGGCTCCACTGTGCCGCCTGGTTACACGTGACAATCAGAGTGGGGGAAGGGAAGAGAAGTAAAGGCAGATGATTATGGATGAACTGACAAAACAGAAGAGTTGTACGTGATTTGTAATTATAACGTTTTTCTTCCCCAGAACTTTAATAACTTAGGCTGTATTTCTTCTTTACTAATTTTGTTACCAATAAATATTTACTAAATTACCAAGGTGTCTTCATCTTCAGAGAGGAAAGACCAGGTCTAACTGTAAATAAATCAGTTTTTGCCTGAACATGAATGAACAGCTTCATTTAACAACACACGAATACATTCACACATTGTTCCATCAAGGCCTTCAATTGTAAATATTGAGTATTATGGCATAAGTTTCTTAGATAAGTAGCTTAAAGCAATTGAAAGTATGAGTGGGCTCTGATGAAATTTTCAGATAGGCTGTGATGTATTTATACAGGCAAAATGGAGGTGGAATTGACATGTCATTAATTTGAAAAAGGTATTCATTTTGAATATAAATAGAAATGAACTGATTAAGGTGATATGCCATATGAACAGAATAAGGACACCAAATATTGACTTTGAGCTCCTGGTATATAAAACATAATTTTTTTATGCTTTTATTTTTAACCATTTATTCAATATACATTAACTGAATACTATGCTATTGCTGAGGTCACAAATGTGAATGAGATACACCCTGGATTCTGGGGGAGATACTAATACGATGCATATAGTAGAGTATGGGATGAGTGAAATAAACAGAGTACTTAAGACGGGACAAAGAAAAGTTGGTAGGTAACCCAAAGGAGTTTTATCCAAGGATGTGACATTTGAGCCAGCTCCTGATGTATCTCTAAGAAAGAAGAGAGGGAAAAACCTTGCAGTCAGGGAGAAAGTGGATCTTAGAGTCGCCATTAAAAATTTATAGCAGTTTACAATAAACTGCCTAAATGGTGACGATGTTACTATTCATGATTACGGATAATTTCCTACGTGGCCGACACAGCTCAAAGCATTTTATACGTATTATCTTTTTTTAGTCCTTACAATATGTCTGTGAAATAGATTCTTGAATCAGTTTTCTATTGTGTTCCACCCCCAAACTTGCTGGCTTAAAACAATCACCATTTGTTTAGCTCATGACTCTCTGTGGGTTTGCAATTCAAGCTGGAAGCATTGGGTGATCCTTCTGGTCGCTCAGTCTTCCTCATGAGCCTCTGGTCAGCTGCTGGGTCATCTGGGGTCTGGCTGGTCTGGAATGGCCTCAGCTGTGTTGTCTCGGCTCCGTGTGGTGTCTGGTTTTCAGCGGGGCAGGTTTCTAAGAGAAAGAGTGGATAAACAAAAGATTCTTGAAGTCTACGTTCAGAGAGGGCACACACGATCATCTCTTCTGTTTGTCTATGGCCTAAAGCAAGTCACGAGGCCAGCCCAAGTCAAGGGGAGGGAAATTGACTCCACCTCGTGATGGGAAAAGTTGTAAAATCACATATCAATGGGGCACAGGTCCAGGAGGAGTATCGTGACCAAGGTTACAAACAATCTTCCCTAGCACTCTTATGGTTTCCACTTCACAGATGAGGAAATGGAGACATAGCCTAAGAGACTATAAATAGGTGAGCCATGACTTATGCATTGAGCTGTCTGATGCCAGAACCTGGACTATGAAATTCATTAAAAAAATAATATGGGCTGGTGGATGGCCAGAGAGATGAGTAAATGGATAGAGGTGTGATAAACCAAATAGTGTATAAAGTGAATTGCAGAACCTAGGTGGCTAGGATCCCCTCTAATATTCTTTCAACCATTCTATATGTTAGAAATTTTTCATAGTAAAATCTTGGAGAACAAAAACTTAGATTCTGAGGTTTTGAAACAAGGATGTGAAATAAGGCTCTGGGTTTGAATCTAGGCTCTGCTGCTTGCTCGTTGTGTGATCTTGAGAAACTTCCAGAAAGTTCTCAAGTCTCAGTTCCCCAATCTGTAAACTGGGGGAGAGATTGACATCTAATCCTAAAAGTGCGGATTAAATAAGCATTAGCATTCAAATAACATGAATATGTAAAGAGCTTTTCACATTGTGTGGCAGGCACAGCGCTAAGCATTTCACATGAAAACATTTCAATAAATAATAACTTTCAGGTAAGAACATAAAACACGCTTGGAATCCTTTCAGTTGTTAAAGTTTTCTCTCAGAATATCTACAATAAGTCTTACCTGTTATATTCCAACCCGATTGAACAGTCATGTATATTTTTACTGAATGCTTAGTTATTTGCTGATTGACTTCAGAATGAGAAGCTCTCTTACTTGACTTACACACTATATTTTTTAAAGACAGAATTAGCAAGGTACAGAAAAATTTAGAATGTTAAAGATTTTAAAACAATGTATTTTTTGAAGAACCACTGTATCCCAAGATGAAAAGACGCTCATCAGAATTTTATTTTAAGCCATTTAATAGAGGCTTAAATAATTCAAATGTAGATATTGAGAAAGTCTTTCACTCAGCCCTTCTAAGGAATGAAGTACCAACACATGCCACATCATGGATGACCCTTGAAAACACTATGATAAGTGAAAGAAGCCAGGCAGGCATAAAAGACCACAAACTACCTGATTCTACTGAGATGAAATGTCCAGGATAGGCAACTCTACAGGGACAGAATGTAGATTAGTGGTTGCCTAGGACCAGGAGTGGGAGGAAGGACAGGAGATGAGGTGCATAACTAAAGGCATGGAATTTCTTTTTAAGGTATTGAAAATATTCTAAATTTGGCTCTGACGATGGCTCACATAGCTGTGTATATGTGCACATATAATAAACACCTCTGAATTGCACAGTTTAATTGTGTGATATGTGACATATTTCAATAAAGCTGTTACGAAAGAAAGTCTTTGACCAAATATATATAGTAGTGAACACTGTAATGTGTAAATACTCAGTATTTTTTTAGTTCACATGTTTTTCCTCCAAAATATATTCTTACTAATACAGTATTTCTCTGTGAGGCACACATTTAAAAGTACTATTTTAAAGGAGACCGCCTTTTTTCTCTATTTCACTAACATATTTTTCTGTAGATCAATATATTATTCTAACAGCTTATCCATTTAAATTAATCTATAAGATTATTATAAAATTCTAACAGGTTTCTTGTGAAATACGACGTGAATCTGTGCCACTAAAATGGAACTAAGAGAGAAAAAAACCCCATCCAGTTAAAAGGGTGATTCAAAATGACTTCCTTTTCAAATTAAAATAGGCCCCCCCAAACATAAAAATTTTAAATATAAAAAGTAATTCACAGCATTTTCATGTATAAACCTATCAGTGATGTTAGCTGACAATATATTCTTACAATTGAAAGTAAAATAAACCTAAAATTTAGTTTCTTTGCTTTTCCATATCATAATACAAAAGTATTTATTTTGACAAAGATAAACAAGGAAACTGAGAAGGGAGAAAATCTGGAGCAAAGATAAAACAAAACAGGATTAAATTATTCCTCAATAAAGAGACTAGAAATGTAGGCATCAAGGAGAGAATGAAGATTTCTGCAAAATTCATCAGCATTAACTGGGTCTACAAATATCACAGGATCAGTACCCCAGACGGTCCGCTTGGCCTCCACTCTTCCCCCTGGTAAAACTTTTCCAAGTTTGCTGAGTGATGTCAATGCAAAGTTTTCCCAAACTTCCTGGAAGTTTTACAAGCAATTCACTGGAGATACAAAAAATATCTGGGGCTTTAGCCAACAGCATTCCTCTGTGAATACTGGCTCTCAATTTGCTTTTTATTTTTCTTAATTAGGGTTATGCAATCTTAAAGATTTACAGTTAAGGAGACAAGCAAACTATAAAATTTAAAGAAGAAGTAACAAATATGAAAATGATCATTCCTTTTAACCCTACTGTGGACAGGATTTTTTTATTCTATGTAGAAACAGGCTGTTTTTTTCTACATGAGCATCCTTTCAATTAGCTCTCAGATTAAATCTTAGTGGAGCTTATTAAATGAATGCTTTAATTTGTTGGGTTAGTGGGGGAAAGTGTAATTAACGACATTTAAGCAAAAGGGCATAGGTCCTGAACTGGGAGTGAAAAAGGCAAAAGAAAAAATCATGTCTTATTTCTCCCCAAAATTCAATTTTTTTATCATCAGTGTTTTATTCATTGGTTTTCCTTTTTCGTCTTCGAATTCCATTGTCTGGACATGTCTCAGTGTGAATACTAACTATGAGATCAACTACGCATTTGCTGCACCTCAGACAAAATCTTATTCTGGGTTATTAGTGTCTGATGGTACCAACTTTTCTCACGGGTTTAGCAAGCACAGTCTCTGGGAGAGGCTTTTTTGGGGGAAAGATCGGCCAGGAAAAATGCGTGTCCTTCTTGACAGCCCTTCCAGGTTGGATGTCCCTGAACGTATATGGGGTGGTGTCCCTTTAAGCACAAGGAAAGGGCAGGTCCTGCTGTTATCCTTGACCCTCTGACAAAATAGTCAGGCGCTGTTTGTAAAAGAGCCAAGTAATTAAAAGTATCCCAGGGTTATGGTGAAATAGGGCAAGTAAAACACACTCCTGGATACCAGCTCTCTTTCAGGACCAGCTCTTTTGTATTTTCTCTCTATTTTGTTTTCTTCTTTATTTCAATTTTTCATGGCACAGTTTCCCCTCTCTGACATTGTTCTTCTCTGTCAGTTGGCAAAATGATAAGCTCCATTATTACTGCTTCTCTAGCTGGAGGCCTGGAGCTATTTGCTTCCAATCCTCAAGTCACCCCAAATTCCTGAGCTGTATTTTTTTCCCTCTCAATTTCAGAAGAAATTATTAAATAGAATAGGAAAGGGTATAGGAATAGAGTGATTCAGTTACACAGGGAACTGATGAGACATTTCTCACCATTTCATGTGTTTTCCTTTATGATGATATTTCTAGCAGAAAGGGAGGCTTGAGGTGCTCTCCTTGGCTTCCTCCAGGTTGACCATAGATCCCACTTAACCCAAAACCACCTGGGTATATGCATGTTGTGATGGCCTAATGATTAATCGTTTGTCTCTCCACTCTCAAAAGTGTCCTGAATTAGATGATAGTGGTCGCCCTAGTTCTCTCTCCTGTTGAACTGTTGGGTAACTTCCCCATAAATAGAGAAATTAGTTCTAATTTAGTTTAGAGAGTTCACAAGCCATTCTCTAGTTAGTCACCCTTGCTTCTGTTAGGAAATAACTATTTGTACCATTAGACTTTGAGATCGAAACAATTTGTTCCTGTTCAGATACTCCCCATATCTCTAAATGGTGGTATTTGGGAGCAGTAGAATACATGGGCTTTGTGTCATGTAGTGTGGGTTTGAATCTCTTATGCCACTCAATAACCTTGGGCAACTCATCTAACTTCTCTGAGCCTAAATTTCCTTTTGTGTCATATGTACCTAATAATGATTTCCACTCTGGATTATCATGAAGATTAAATAATAGATGGTTATAGTTGTACAATTATTGTAATCCACATATCCATCCATCCATCCATCCATCATCCATCCATCCATCCATCCATCCACCCATCCAGATGTTTTATCCTTCTATAGATTATTTAAGCACCATGCCTAACACTACAATTCAAAGTGATTTAAAATAATAAGAATGTATTATGTTGCTTAGACAAAGCTCTAAATTTACATAATGCATGGTTAATTTATTTCTTAAGTTGATTTCATCCTAAGGCAGGTTCCTCAGGATTGCAACCTGGCTGTAGCAGTTCCAGGCATCACATTCACTCTCAACAACATCCAGAGACAGAAGAAAGTGCTGCCTCTATCTTGTGTCTCTATCCTATGTCCTTGTGAGGAAATTTTACCCAGAGGCTCCACATCACATTTCCTCTCCCTCCTTCTTGGCCCGAATTATATTGCATGCCAATGTACTTGTCTATTACTGGTAAGGAAAACGGTAACCTCAAGATGAGTTGGCCAAGGGACTTCCCTGGCGGTCCAGTGGTTAAGACTTTGCCTTCCAATGCAGGGGGTGCAGGTTTGATCCCTGGTTGGGGAGCTAAGATCCCACATACCTCACGGCCAAAAAATCAAAATATAAAACAGAAGCAATATTGTAACAAATTCAATAAAGACTTTAAAATTGATCCACATCAAAAAAGAAAAACAACTTAAAAAAAAAAAAAGATGAGTTGGCCAAGACGCCCCTTCCTGGTTGGAGAGAATTGGGAGTCGGATTTAATCAGGGACCTGTGTGCCTGCAGGAGGAAGTGCATGTGCCGGGGATGGATATAGCCTGGGCATCTGGATATCTGAATTCCAGCCAAGGATGTGACATCAGATTTCTTCATGAACTTGCGAAAGTCATTTTCCCACCCAGTCTTCCATTTATCTCTGTGTAAAGTGCGGTGTTGACTTCCTAGTAGTAGAAGTTCTCTTCAGCCATTAACATTGTGCTTGGGCTACTCAAAACCACAGTCCTAAATTCACATGGACACCCTTCCTATTTTATAATCTATTTCAGTTTCCCACACAATTTTTAGATACTGATGAACTGATAAGGGTACTAGAATAAGAGTTAGAAGACCTGGTTTCAAGCCCAGATTCACTGAATAATGCTGTGACTGCAATTCATTAATGAAAACCCTCTTGGTAAGCTGTAAAGAGCTGTACAAATCCAAATGATGGCTAGAGTGCATTTGACAAACTGGCATGATTAAAAAACACACTTTCTTTTTCTACAATTCTGGGTCCCTTTTGGAATTAGTTTGCATAACTAGCGTGGGGATGGTACAGCACTCAGGACTGTACCTTGAACTTGTTTCCACATCTGCTTTTTGCTCCTCCTTGAATGCGGGTGTTAGAGAAACAGAAAAGGGGTGCTTTTGCTTAATTAATCCACTCTTCCCAACATGTTCACTGTTTACAAATGATTTTCATATACCAAGTTTAACCTTAGAACACGAAGATGTTTGCATGACTCATATGAAGTTATCAGATCAACAGTAGTAGTGACATAACCTGCTGTTGCCCAGTACCACACTTTCTTTTTATTGAAATATAGTTGATTTACAATGTTGTGTTGATTACTGCTGTACAGCAAAGTGATTCAGTTATACATGTATATACATTCTTTTTTTTAATATTCTTTTCCATTATGGTTTATCACAGGATATTGAATCTAGTTCTCTGTGCTATACAGTAGGACCTTGCTGTTTATCCATCCTACATATATAATAGTTTACATCTCCTAACCCCAACCTCCCATTCCATCTCTCCCCAAACCCCTCCCCCACCAGTCTGTTCTCCATGTCCGTACCACGCTCTTTCTATCACTCTTTGTCCTTTAACGTCCAGGTGGAGACGTGGCCTTTAGGAAGTGACCACCCAGACTCCACTTTTCCCTGGAAGACGTCCTGTGGCAAGTGTGAGGGTGTGCTTGCTTCTTTCCAGCAACATAAGCGAGAAGGAGGAGGGGCAAGGATTGTAATGCTGTGTAGCGCCACGCGCCTCCCTAGTGGGATTCTGCTGAGTGAGGAGGCCGCATCTCCAGGGCATGCACACTGTGGGGTGGACACCGAGGGGCCAGCGCACTGACTGAGTCGAAGTGCTCTGTGTCTCGGAAGCTCAGCTTCCTCGTGCAAAAAAAGTGTGTGTGTGCGTGCGTGTGTGTGTGTGTGCATGTTAGGGGTTGATAGGGCTTGGGGTGGAATGTGAAAAATAAGTAGATCTCTAGCCTCTTCCCAGAGCTAGCGTTCTAACATTCCAGGTTCTTAAAGAGCCACCCTGCAAAGGGCGAGCAGATTCAGGGAGAACTGCATTGTGAAGAATTACAGTTTCAGGATGTTGTGGACCAAATGACAATTAGAGTGAAGGACGGGTGCTCAGAGAGCTGATAACGGCGACCAGTGGGGCGGCACGTGGCAGTGCTACGGGTGATGGGGCAGCTGCCGAGAGCGGCGCGAGCGGCAGGGAGGCTCCAAGGGGTCCACATGCCCACCGAGGATGCTCCGGATGTCACTGACAGGAGCCACCTTCGGGGCTGTACCTGGGACGGTCACAGAGGACAGCAGGTTGAGTTCATGCCAGGGAACGGACTCGGCATGAACCTTCCCTATCTGTTGTCTTTCTGAAAAGTGCCCAGACTTTTCTTTATGCTTCGTCTTCTTTTCTTCTGATTTTGAATGTCTGAAACCATCTTAATAAAGGATCACATTTTACCTTTTTTTTTTTCTATCCAGGTGGGTGAGGGTCTTGAAAAATAAATTTTGTTAAAAAATTAAACCGTATGTATTTATTCAGGAAGCTCCCTGAGAAGGTCAACAAGTGGCACTGAGTTCTCAGCTGTCACCGTCTCTGTTATCAGCCTAGTCATTTGTTTTTTTATCCTCTTTCCTGTCTTCTGGTCATTTTTCTGCTCATTAGCTACTTGAGCTTAGGGTGAACAAGAAATGAGATGGAATTTTAAACCTGTCAAATTGAAGTCTGGTGAACAGCCTTGTGGAGGTATAATGGGCAGAGAGGAAGGAATGAATTCTATTATCTGGTAGGAATAGTAGTTGCAATAGAAAAATTAGTCTTAACTTACTTTTCTTTCCCTGATGTCGGTAACTGATCGTGGCACAGTCTCCAGTATCACCTAGGGGTGAATCCGACTCTTCAAAATATAGGCTCAAAGAATTATAGATACCAGAGCTCCAAGAGGGCATACCTATCAACCACACCTCTCAATTTATAGATAAGGAAACTATGATCTGAAGATATAAAGAGACTTACTTTTAGGTTTAGAACCATTGCCATTTATGGAAGGCTAGTGAGGACTGAGGTCACAGTCCAAAACCCCAGCGTGACAGCCCTTCCACCATGCTACCTTGAATTGCCAAGGGTCAAAGTGCTTGTGACAAAAAAGACCCAACTGGAGCACATTTATTAAAGACCATTGAAAGCAAATTTGTTGTTAAGCCTTTTGTAAGTTATCATTCCCCTCAGGGTACCAAGGGTATCTTTAATCTCTGTATTTCCAAGGCCAACCATAGCTCTGATATAGAGTAGGTTCTCATTAACTATTTGGTTAATGAAATGAGTATTTTATGTTGTCTTTAGTTAAAGATTTTAAAACTAGGTATCAAGTTTTCATAAATAAGTACCCGTAGAATTAGAAATATTCATATTTTTAGTATCCAAAAGAGTCAAGTTGTTGATTTGATTGTCCTTTCTCATGATGCGATTTTCTTGTCCTGTATGAGGCTATGTCCTTGGTCCTTCCAAGTTATCACGGAAGCAGCAAGACTGCTCAATACACGACAAACATCGTTAATAGAGTTTCCTTTTCATTCTCTTATTTTTTATATCTAATACTGAGAAGGTAATTATTGAGCCAATAACAGCCCATGACCCTCCCAACAAGTTTTTCTTTGGATTATGTCACCGTCGTGATTTTGGTATTTAACTGACATCACAACTCAGTGAAACAGTAACCTGGATTTTTTGACATCATTCTGTACATTGTTACCGTAAGAGCATCTCGGTGAGCTATAAACTGCACAGATTTTAAATCAAAACATAACTGGCTTCAAATGTTTGCTCTGTCACACACTGACTGCGTGGCCTGAAACAGCCTTAGTTTCCTCACCTGGAACAATGGAGCTTAGAACCATCCTTGCCCGAGTCAAGAACAGAGGGTTCTTTTGAGGATTAAATTTAAAAATCACATGAAGTCTTAGAAACATCCCATGAGGCACGCCGCCTGGCACATAGCAAATGCCTAATCAATGTCTGATGGATAAATAAGTGGTGCTCAATAAATGCTATTTCTCTCTTCCTAAAGTTCTTAAAGTGGGAGCCATTTGGCTGTAAGCAGAACGTGCCAGATAAAGTACCATCTTCCTCTTTTTTCTCTCTGCCTCTGCCGAGGTGGAGGAGGGATCTTTCCCCGGTCAGAGAGGTTAGGGGAGAAGACAAATGGGAAAGACATTCTCCGTTTAGCCCTCAGCCTCTTCGCGCTGGGCTGGGTGAAAATGCAGCGCGGCTTCTGGGGGGTTTGCTCTTTTGTTGGACCCTGGAGGGAAGAGATGAGTTTTACATCTGTTGCTGGCTGTGGAACATTCAGCTAAAGAGGTGCCTCTCCGCTGGAAGACGCTCAGGCATCCTGGCTGTCGGTCAAACTGCTCTTCCTCTGGATGCTTGGGTTCGCCCCGGACACTCCCATCTGAGATGTTGGCTATTGCAGCTGTGAGAGTGAAAGCAGCTGACAGAAGAAGCAGAATGCAGAAACTAAAGCCCTCACATCCCCAACGCACCCTAATTGCACGATAAAATATGGAAGGCTGGGCTTAGGAGACGTAGCATGTCACTCCTCGGGGTCTGGCGGGGTCCCTCACCAGCCAGGCAGCACCAGGTCCAGAAGGGCCCAGCCACTGGTCTAGGCTTCAGGGAAAAAACAGGCAACAACAACGCCCTGGTCACTCCCCCAAAGCCTCTGAGGGTTTTTTAATAGGGATCTCTTGGGCTTTGAGTCGAAATGTAGTCACAGTGGTTGACCGTCTAATCTGCCTTTCAGAAAAAGTACCCTGCACATCATGCGGGGAAGACAATGGAAGCCCCCTGAATCCAAATCAAAAGGCTCACATGACAGGGTTTTCAGTGGGTTCCCAGATTTGAGGCATGAGGCTGCGGAGGGGGGGAGGGGGGTGCGGCAGAGAGGTAAGTCGAGGAAGCGGCTCGGCTGCAGCTGACAGCGCCTCCTGTTGTATAAATCGCAGCCCCTGCAGAAGGGATCCTGCTACAGGGAGAAACGGCGATGTGGATTGTTCAGCTGGCAGTCGGGTACTTGGCCTTCTGTGGAACTGCTCCGCTGACGCTGACAGCTCCAGCGTTCCCAGTGTGCAGCAGTGGGATTAGGAATCCTCCTCCCAGCCAAGATTGCTTCCAACAGCTGGACTCAGAGCCCTCCCCGCCTCCCACCTCTGTTCCATTTCTTGCTGGAGACCATCTGAGAGGGGAGTTTAAAATGACTAAATGTCTTTTGGGTAAAGAGCTTTGACTTTTCCAGACTGAACTGCCAAAGACCTTCAGGAAATTAAAGAAAGAAAGAAAAAGTGAGATGCTCTGTCTGGTGAATGGCATTTCTCGAATTTGGTGGCTGTAGGGTGATTAAGCTAGAGCTGCTGGGAATTCTGAAGTGTTACTTATTTGCCTTGGCACAGAGTTAGAATGCTGAGCAGTAGAGTGAAAATGGGGTGACAGGATAAGGGCAATGAGAGGAAGCAAATCCATTGTGAGATCGTTGGGTTCTGAAAATCGGAGAGTTCATTTCCCCAGAGGAGGGAAACAGGAATATTACCTCATTGCAAAACAGTCACTAAAATATAATTGAGTGCTCCACAGATGACAGAAGCTCACAGCTAGCAACGTCTAACTTCATTTTCAGTGAAAGTTAAAAGCAAAATCAATACCCTGATGAAAAGCAATAATACAAATGAGGGAGGGAGGGAGGAAGGAAGAAGGAAGGAAGGAAGGAAGGAAGAGGGAATCCTTACCATGCTCTTCAGATCCTGTTCTTGGAAAAATGCAGCTGGACGGGGACTTGTTAACCAGAGGGTCTTCTTGGAGACACAGCAGAGGATGTGGGATGTTCGTGAGCCGGAAACTTCTGGCCCTCCCTCCCTTCTTTCCAAAGATCCACATGCCTGTCAATCTGTATGAAACTAGAACAATGCAGAAACAGCAATAGTCCATCTCATCCACACACGCACACCGGCACTTCACACCTTTTCAAATGTATGTCAAAAAAAAAAAGGTTAAAAATATTTTAAAGTAAATACGTATTAAGCACATATGAAGTTTAGAGGTAACTTCCCTGGATTTTGTTGTAGGACGTGAGTGGATTGACAAAGTAATTATTCTAGTAATTATTCAAAGTAATTATTCTCTATAATTATAGAGGATCAGCTAATTTGAGGCTATTGTATACATCATTTTCCATGATCCTGCTCTATATTTTTTGACTCAATAGATCATCATTTAAATTCACTGAATGATGAAATACCATTTTACTTATAGGTTTATCCAATTCTGCAATGTGGCCAGCTCAGGGCTGGAGGAAAGGCAGTCCTTATCTTACAAGTGGCTGGAGAAGGAATTATTGTATGTGCAATATATGATGAATGTAGCTTGTGGGAGAGGGTACTAGGGCACTAACTTGGCAGTGGGAAGGGCACCCCATAGGAAGCAGCCTTTGTGCTGTACCTTGGAGGCTGAGGCAGAGTAAGAGTGGAAGGACACAGCTCCAGCAGAGGGACAGAGCTTACAGACAGACACATCAGATCCAAACATCACCGCAGGTGATGGGCAGACATCACTGGGCTTTGTGGAGAATAGCTATGATCAGACTTAACCATCATTTGGCAACGTGCTCCTTGAACTTTAACTTACTTGACGGGGTCTTGTTAAAATGCAGATTGTGATTCATCAGGTCTTGGGTAGGGCCTGCGATTCTGCCTTTCTAAGGAGCACCCAAGAGATTTTGCTCATCTGAGGAGGACACTTAGAGTACAGATAACCCAAAACAGCTCCTGCTAAAATACTTAGAAAATCTGCATAAACTATTAAATTAAAATTAAAAAATTCTTTTAAATGTGTGGCTGAGCCCCCAAGAAAATAAACAAAATCCTCATGGGCCTGAGATAGCGAGCCTGGAAAGTATAAAACAGAGAATAACAAGCCGAGGCAAAAGCAACCACTTCGGCAAGATTTGCTAGTCATTGGGACCTAGGAGACAACCAGAGCAGGAGACAGGGCCTTGGACCCCCTGGGCTGAATTCATATCGTCGCACAAAGCCAGGACCTCTGAAGGGTTAAACATCTGTCAAACTGTGCACTGGAAAAATTCTCCCAGGGACACAAGGGAAAAAGGAAGAAGCTCATCCTATTCTATGTAGTAAGTGGAGTTAAAAAAAAAAAAACTTCTGGGACTTCCCTGGTGGCGCAGTGGTTAAGAATCCACCTGCCAATGCAGGGGACACGGGTTCAAGCCCTGGTCCGGGAAGATCCCACATGCTGCTGAGCAACTAAGCCTGTGCGCCACAACTACTGAGCCTGTGCTCTAGAGCCCGTGAGTCACAACTACTGAGCCCATGTGCCACAACTACTGAAGCCCGTGCGCCTAGAGCTCGTGCTCTGCAACAAGAGAAGCCACTGCAATGAGAAGCCCGCGCACCGCAATGAAGAGTAGCCCCGCTCGCCACAGCTAGAGAAAGCCTGCGTGCAGCAATGAAGACCCAACGCAGCCAAAAATAAATAAATAAATAAATAAATAAATAAATAAATAAATAAATAATTTTTAAAAAAAGCTTTTGCTGAGAGTTTGGGGTTATTGCCTTTGCCTCCTATGGCTGTGGTTTCCAATTTATATACCCCTCACTCTCTTGGAGGCCCAAAGCTGAGAGATAATCAAACATGGTCCTAGGTCAGGGATTGATCTCAGGTGCCCTCTGCCTGCAGCCGCTTGAAGCAGGATTTCGGTTCTGGACCAGAGATTGAGGTCAGGCCACGGCAGTGAGAGTGTTGAATCCTAGCCTCAGACCACCAGGGACCAGTGGCCAGTGACAAGGCCCTGACCCGTCAGCTGTGTAGAAATGAATTTCCACATGGAGGCAGAAAGTAGGGAAGCAAGTAAAGTGTTTATTAGGAGGAAAAAGAGTACATGTGGATAGATACACAGGTGGGCTCAGAGACAGAGTCGTGCCCGCGTGGTAGTTTGAATCACTTATGTGGGGCATTTCTTCCGGGTTTCCTTTGGCCAATCATCTTGCTTTGCCTGGTTCTGAGTCTGTACTTGGTATGTCTCAGGGTCCTCCCATGTGTGTACGCGCATCTCTTAGCCAAGATGGATTCTAGCAAAGAGACCTCTGGGTAGGTTGATAGCAGTTACTACGGGGTGATGCCCCCTCTCTTTTGACCTCTGAGGAGCCTTTCTGCACATGTGTAGTCTGGAAGGTCTCCTTGACCTTGAGAATGAGATATGTGATCTCTATCTTTTATCTGGGTAGGGCTCACCTCTTCTCTCGCTCCTGCTATTTTGGAGTATCTGTCCACAGAGGACAACTCCAGCTGTTCCGCCTGGGGCCCATTTGTCTCCTGCCTCATGATAACCCCTGAAGCCAAGAGTAAGCCTTACTTCCTCAGGTTGGGTTGAATGAGAATTCCACAGACAAAATGCCACTGAAGATGAACTTACAATGGGAAGGGTATGAAAACTACGAATGGGTGATATACCATGAGCAAGAGCCAGAAAACACAGTACACAGCAGGATTGTCTTCCAAGAACTTCAAACAATAGAGCTCTTTGAAGCTACAAAATAAACATGTTTCAAATGATTAAAGATATCAAAGAAAGGATAGGCATATAAGATCAATCGTAAGGATATCTGAAGCGTCTTATCTGCTCTTCCTATAAAGTAAGGCCCAAAAAAGCAGATAAGGAAAGTCATTGCCCCTGGGCAGCCCTGAACATCTCTTGGTACAGAGATGTACCTTATCCCAATTTGTTCTGTCAGCACTTAAGATTTGAGTCCTGGTTGCAAAGTGAAAACAACCTGATGTTTTCCCCCACTGAAGTGAGTTTCACTTAAGTTTCCCGAAAGATGTATTAGATAGGCAATTATTTTTGATTTTTAAGAAGCTAAATATATTAGAAACATTTTGCTTATTGTTGTTTCCTAGGGAATCAAAATAGTTCAGGAAGATTACAACTTCTGGTAAAAAGGTGTTTATCATCTTCATAAAAAAAAAGAAAAAATCGTGGATACATGAATGTTAGCAAAATAAAACTCAGCAGGTCTGATTTGCACGTATATATTTAACCACTCCATGCCATCTTCAATATTTTTTCAGTCCTTCCTTTAGTCATCTTTGTGTCTTTGTTGCCTTTTTCATTTCTAACGTGGTAGAATTTTATGCATACCTCTATGAGGGCATTGACATCTATTGGCAAACTTAGGCCTACAAGCCAAATCCGGGCCACCTCATGTTTTGTATGGCCTATAAGCTAAGGACGTTTTTTTGCACTTTTTAATGGTCAAAACAAATCAAAAGCATTCTATTTCAAGGAACATGAAAATTATACGAAATTCAAATTTCAGCATCCATAAATAAAATTTTATTGGAATACAGTTCATTAATTTCCAGCAGAATTGAGCAGTTTGAACAGAGACTCTGAGCCTGCACTATTTACTAGCTGGCTCTTCACAGGAAAAGTTTGCTGACCTTTGATTGTTTGTTGCCTTTCATCTTCTTTTCTCTCCTTCAAGTGGTTAAAAACAAAAAACTTAGCACTGATTTGCAAAATATTTTGCTTTCTTTACTGTACACAAAAACTGGTATGCAGAATGTGGTGTACTGGCATGCTGGCAGCAGAGCTTGAAAAGGGCAAGATAGTAAAGCTGGTTAATATTTAGCATATTAAAGAGAGATGGTGTCTAAGCCTATGGGACCCTCATGTTATGCTATTTTACAAAACATTCTATCCATCTCCCTTAAAAATATGAAGTTGGTGCTATTTGGTTACCTGATTTAAAATACAGCGTGTAATCGAAAGAACTGATACTATATATTTTTGAAAATATTCCTTAATTCACATTTCCTATTCATTCAAACTGGGCATTCCTCCTAACAATGAGTATGAATTAATTATGCTTTGCTATATTGGTTTTACATGGTTTTCTGCCTTCTTCTCTAAATATAGGCAAATCATTTTTATTCATTAGTGTTCTGAAGAAAGAAATTTTAAAAATTAATTACACCAAAAGTTACTATGAGGTTTCAATTTATATAATCCGTAATTAACTATGTATGGATTATTCCCTGTGTGCTGGAGGAAAAAAAAAAAAAAACACTGAGAAGACAGAAGACAGGGTTTCAGTCCTTGAGAATTAAAACCTTTGTTAATGACAGGAAAAAATTACATTAAAGACACAAAGGTGAAACAAACTATCAGAGAAAACACAAAAAGGATGCCAGTTGTCTGAGTTGACCAGAGTAGTAGAAAATTCCAAGTTTGTAGACCCTCCTCCTTGTTTATACAATATGGTCACCATGGAAAAGATTTTACAAGTTGCTTGACTTAGATAAAAATTTAAATTAGCGTCAGCTTTAGAAATATTGATTAGGTATCTCACAGAAATGTAATTTAATTATGGTGGGCTTCATAGCCAAGCATTTGCTGTCAAAAGACATGACTGACTCACCCCATTTGTGTCAAGAGAAGCGTTGTTTCCATAGGTGAGCATTCCACGTTTCAACACAGGTTTGGTTGGTGTATGTTAGGAGTATCAACATTTTTGAGTAATTTTCAATCGGAAAGAAGCTTTCTAAATTCTCATACTTCTCAGGGAGCTACTCAGTTATTAATAAACACTCACTCCAAGGTTTGCATCAAGCACAGAAACAACCATACTTTTTTATAAATAACTTTATCTAAATATTAGAACAACACAATCTGCTTTCTGATATTTTAAAAGTTACTCATGCTTTCAGTTCATTTAAGCTAGAAAACCTAGAGGTATAAATCTTTTATCTCTAATCCCCCAAGATACTCAACCCCAATAAAATAATAACTTTGGACTTCTGTTTCCTGAGGCTTTTTACAGATTTGCACTGGCAGTCACCTCTGTTGAGTTCATTCCTTGGGCACTATTTTATTTTATGGAACACAATCATAGCCCTGTTTGTTCTGTACCAGAGATTTGACAGTCTGTGGACTATGTCTGCTATTTATTTGTAACACAGTAAGATATATTGTAAGCCTCTGGGTGAAAGTTATTAGGTTAGTGCCAGAGCTTATGTGTTTGCCTGTGCTGGGAATAAGATAGGAAAAAAACTCGGCTTTGAATGCTTTTGCTTAGTATTTCTGTTTTGTCTACGAATGAATCAGATTTGTATTATGCAATGTTTCAAGGGGAGAACCCTTTATTTTCCCACAGAGTTTAGAGTGCTAATCTTGCCACTCAAATGTGCTTTCACTCTTGAGGGAGCATCTATTGGATTGAGTCTACAAGTCAGGATGGGCAAAAGATTCTATTGATTTTGAATGACCACCCAAGTGGAGTAATTTACATCTCTGGTTATTTGCTGTGTGGTGGAATGAAGAAACCTCTTGACAAGACAGTGGCATAAATTCTGGTGAGGAATTAGCCATCTCGATGGAAGGCGCTTGTTCCACATAATGTAATTATATAGTCTAGAAGGGGTTCTGCCTCAATAAGACTTGTAAGGCTACCCCGCATTTTTATGTGAATTATCATGTCATACCATCTTGATTTCTTTTTGTCTTTCCTTTTCTTTTTAAGTCTATAACTTCAATATTCATTTTATCTTTTTATTTTCATTTTTCTTATCCCCTTTTTTTCCTACATTTATATTTTCCTCTTGCCTTTGTTTGGATTTATCCTTTTTTTTTGTTTTTTTAATTTTTAAATTTTTAAAAAAATTTTTGGCCGTGCTGCAAGGCTTGTGGGATCTTAGTTCCCCGACCAGGGATTGAACCTGCACCCTCAGCACTGAAAGTGTGGAGTCCTAACCACTGGACCGCCAGGGAATTCCCTAACATTTTTTTCTGATTCTATTTTTCCAATATTATTTGTAAGATATCATTTCTTTTAAATTCTTTTGATCATTGCCATTGAAACTGTAAGATGCATACTTTAAAATGTGTAAAATCAATCAGAATCTTTACTCTCCCTTGAACAATAAAAGGACCTTAAGATATGTTACTTCCAGCCACCATCCCCTTTCTACTTTAATCCAATAATGTTATTCAGACTTAAACTCTATGGAGATCTTTTTTTAAACCTAACCAACTAAATATTATTATAATTGAGTTGTATAGTCAGCATTTGTTTATTCTTACCCACATTTTAAATAATTTAATTTATTCACAATTCCTTCTAGAATCCAAGGGTTTCCTTTTGGGGTCATTTTTCTTCTTCGTGATTATCCCTTACATATTCTCTTAGTGAGGGGATGCAGGTGATTTTTGGAGTTTTCAAAGGGTCCCCAGTAAGTTGCACACTTTTCCCCTGCTGTGTTCTGACAGTTGAGAAAGACATATTGGGTAAATATAAAGAACACAATATTTCCTTGACTGAAAGAGATGCTGTGTAACTAACGGTGGGCAAAGGTGATATTCTTGGTGGAGTTGAACAGAAGATAGCCTTCTGTGGGCAACCTGCTCCCAAGTAGTAAGAGGTATTAACTCCGTAAAGCTGTTTCTTTTGAATTTCCCTGAATTTTCTTTATTAAAGGGACAGAAGGAGGTCTAGAGTTAAACTAATTTAGATCCCTTTGGAGGGCGCTATCATGAGTGAGTGATGTATCACAAGTGAGCAAATAGTGTTTCCCATTAATAATAATAAACTCTCAATTTTAGTTTACTTTAATCTCCTTTTAGTTTTGAATGATTGTGTTTTGAGAATGCAGCTCTAGATTGATAGTTATTTTTTCTTAGTATGTGGAAGATATTTTCCACTCTCTTTCATCTTTTATTACTGCTGTCGAAAGTAGGTTATTAATTTTTTTTTAGTTCATTGTAAGTAAACTGTGTTTTTCCTCTGGATCCTTTTAAATTTTTCCTTTTGTCTTTCATGGTTTGTACTTAGACTAAAATATTCTGAATGTGTACTTCCTATTTATCCTGCTTTTAATATTTTGAACATTTTAATGGAGAACACCTGTCTTTCTTAAATTCTGGATAGGTTTCAGCCATTATCCATTCAAATATTGTTTATTCCTCATTCATCACCACACAAAGCTCCATTTTTCTTTAATGTTCCTTCATGTTTTCTACCCCCTTTTCCATTTTATGTTACTTTTTTTTTTTTATGCCAAATCCGATGGCCTCTTTTTTTATTTTTATTTTTTATTTATTTATTTATTTTTGGCTGTGTTGGGTCTTCGTTTCTGTGCGAGGGCTTTCTCTAGTTGCGGCGAGCGGGGGCCACTCTTCATCGCAGTACGCGGTCCTCTCACTGTCGCGGCCTCTCTTGTTGCGGAGCACAGGCTCCAGACGTGCAGGCTCAGTAATCGTGGCTCACGGGCCTAGTTGCTCTGCGGCATGTGGGATCTTCCCAGACCAGGGCTCGAACCCGTGTCCCCTGCATTGGCAGGCAGACTCTCAACCACTGCGCCACCAGGGAATCCCCTATGTTACATTCGATGCAGTTTTTCTGGTTTTTAACTTCTTATTCATTAAGCCTCTCTTCAACTGTATCTAATCAGCTAATTAATGATTTTATTGGGTTTTAAATTTCACTGTGTGTGTATGTATATATATATATATATATATATATATATATATATATATATATATATAATGCATATATATGTGATGGATATATGTATATACACATATACATATATATATAATTTCTAGGCATTTTATTTGTTTTGATGTTTCTAGTATTTTTGATATTTTGATAGCCTTTTTCCATGAATCTTCAGTTTGAGCAGGACCCAGTGGGGATATCTCATCTCTCTTCCACCTAACGTTGGCTAGATGAACCCAACTAAGGCAGTAGTATCTACTTTTTTTCTGGCTGTAGATTTTTCTTCACATAGATGTCTCCATAGAGCCACTTGACTTCCTCAGATCATTATGTCTGAGTTCCAAGAAAGAGTATGCCAAGACATAGAAAAGTGGAAGCTCCCAGTTGCCTCAAGCCTGACCCAGAAACTGGCACACCATCACCTCCACTGGTACTGCATTGGTCAAGCAAATCCGAGCCCAACTTCTAGGAGAGGACTTTGACCCCACTTCTCAATGAGAGGAAAGTCAAAGAACTTTGGGACACGTTTCACACTTCCACAGGTGCGCTGACATCACATGATGTATTAGTATCACATGACATGATATTATTCATTTTAGACTTTGAAAAATCAGAGAAATACAGAATAAAGAAATATCTTTTTAGAATTTAAAAATGGACAATTAGAATTGCTAAAAAGAGCACTGTTTGTCTGGCATAATGGCCCTGGAGGTTCACTTTGGGCTATGTATATAAAGATTGATGTACATAATTCTACGTAGCTTCATCTTTGCCAGAGTGCCCCTCCCCCTTTTGTCTTCATGTGATACAGTCCACTGTTCTTAAACATAACAAGTGTTTATACATTTCTCATAAAAATATACTACTTTCATTTTATCAAGAACATGACAGCATCCCTAGGAACTCAGTGAATGTTTCTGATTCATTGGAGAAACAGCACAGACAGTACAATATGACCTTTCAAGAAGGAGATCCATTGTTGAATGAATGGAAAATAGCAATAAATCCAATTTGACAGTAGAGATCATTTTTTTGTCATGAAATACTTAAAATTTTTTCTGGAGACTTGCCACTAGAACTGTTTGATATTTAAGAGTACTATTAAAAAGTTTAGAGCTACAATTTCTCCCAGGCATCCATTTTAAGGTCTTACGAATGAATGGTTTTATGTCCAGATAATATTTTCTAATTCCATTCTAGCCTGTCTTCTTTTACAATAGAGTCTCTTGAGTTGGGAGTTTGAGTGCTAAATTTCATCTTGGGCTTCATGTTTTTACTAGATTTAAAGATGGCTTTGCAGTTGTCCTGCTGACAGGGCTTCAGAGACACAATTATAAAAAGGCAGTCGGTTGGTTACACGATCAGGGAAAGCAAAACAGGGCTTTGGTGCAACTTAAAGCTGAGCATCCTGAAAAGAGCTTTCTAGAAATGACTCATAAATAATCTCCAACAGGGCTCCAGTCAAATGATGACAAAAATCTTTTAAGTCCCAAATATGTGCAAATGAATCCCAATTTGGCTTTGAATTATGTTTTTCCTTTTATTTGATTCATTTTGAAAGTCAGCATAGTGTCATCATTGTTTCTTTCAGAAGTAGCAAATACATCTAAACTTGGACATATGGAATTATTGTGCTTCTGGTGGATGAATTAATCCCCCCAAAGCTTGAAAACTTAAAAGCCAAACTTCTGGCATATTTTCAGCTAGACTCTGAGGCATCAGGCTAAGTGGATCTTAATTCCAGTGCATGGATATAAATCTAATAGAGAGGCTATTTATGCATATTATAAATTATTGGTGAACAGTGTATGAAATGCAGTCTGAATTATCCATTGAAAATCCACATCCAGGTATTCAGGATGAAGTACTATGAGTTGTTATGTATTCACTGCCTAAGCGTTCTTTTTCCATGGGAAAAGAAACACATTTTCCATATGTGGATCTAACCAGGTAGAAAATTATTTTGCAGACACACTGACAGATGAGGAAGGTTCCCCCACGCACAATGACGCCTCTGTTCAAGCATTGCTGTGAGTTGTATTTAGCCTTTTTCACTCTAGTCCTCTTCCCTAATTCTTTGCTAATCTAATACGTCAAACTGATCATGTTCAAGATAAGACTAGTCTCCCCCATTTCTCAACCTCTCTCTCAGGTTAGAACTCTCAGAGATGGGCTTTGAGTCCTCTTCCTTTCTCTCCTCTCACCTATGCAGCCCCATGCTCTTGACTTTGCCTCCTAAGTGTTTTTTTTTTTTATAAATTTATTTATTTATTTATTTATTTTTGGCTGTGTTGGGTCTTCGTTTCTGTGCGAGGGCTTTCTCCAGTTGTGGCGAGTGGGGACCACTCTTCATCGCGGTGCACGGGCCTCTCACTGTCGTGGCCTCTCCCGTTGAGGAGCACAGGCTCCAGACGCGCAGGCTCAGTAGTTGTGGCTCACGGGCTTAGTTGCTCCGCGTCATGTGGGATCTTCCCAGACCAGGGCTCGAACCCGTGTCCCCTGCATTGGCAGGCAGATTCTCAACCACTGCGCCACCAGGGAAGCCCTCCTAAGTGTTTTAAAGTCGGTCATTCAGTATCGATTTCTTCTGTGACTGACGGAGTACAGCCTGTTCTCATCTTGCGCTGGGACCAATGCAATAGGCTTCTTGTATGTCTCCTGGCTTCCAGATTCTCCTTAGTTTTTTAGTATATCCTTGCCACTGGGGTTAGGCTGTTAGCTTTTAAAAATACAAATCTAATTGTGTCACATGTTCATTTATAAAGGTTCTGGAATTTCCTATTGCATACTACAGAATTAAATCCAAGCTGCATGGGCTAGCTCTGCATTCCCATCGTATTTCCTGCCACCTTCATCCACACACATCCAAGGCAGATTCTCTGCAGTTGTGGTTTGGTTCATGTTTTCCTCTGCTTGCATTCTATCTCAATTCTTCCCTGACATTGTCCTATTCATCTTTCAAACTCAAACTTCAATATCACCTCTTTTCAAAGTCTCTTTTGAGTCAAAACAAAGCCATTCCTTTATCTTTTTTTTTCTTTTAATACTCTCAGTATTATATTTTCATATGTGATGAATATTTACCTAGCAGTACTGAGCACTTCTCACTTAATGACCACAGTGTCTTAGTCTGTTTGGGCTGCTGTAACAAAATACCGTTGAACTCAGCGGCTTAAATAACAGCAATTTATTTCTTACAGTTCTGGAGACTGAGAAGTCTGGAGTGAAGATGGGTTTATTCTGAGAAGTTTTCTCTTGGCTTGTCGGTGGCCACGACTGCACAGTGTGCTTAAATGACCTCTCCTCTGTGTTCTCAGAGAGAGCGCAAGATTTCTCATGTCTCTTCTTATAAGGGCACTAATCCCACTAGGAGGGCTCCACCTTCATGACTTAATTACCCCAGTTACCTCCCAAATGCTCCATCACCAAATACCATCACATGGGGGATTAAGACATCAACATACAAATGTGGAGGGGACACAGATATTCAGTCCCTGACACACAGCAACCTTATTCTACAGATGAGGGAACTGAGGCTCAAGGAGTTTATGCGTGTCACACATGCAGCAAGTTGCAATTCTGAATCCGGAACCTACTGTCTAACTATTTTGATAAATTAGCTCTGTAACTCCCTTGGTTCACCTTGTCTTCTTCTGCTCATCTTCATATCCTGATGCCTAGCACATAGGTGATAATTGCCTTAGGCCAGGTCCCTGGGTAAAAAGAGTCTTAGAGACATGTGTGCAGAGGTTTATTGGGGAGGGCATCGTGATCAATACATGTAAGGGAAAGAAGGAGGCAGGGCTGGACAAAGCGAGGAATTGAATTGTGAAATATTTGCAGCACAAGCCTCAGCTCATCTCCCAGGGAGCTCTGGAGCTAAGATGGCTCTTAAGATTCATCTCATCTGGAAGGCAAGTGAGCTGGACATTTATATCCCTGCTTTGACCAGTTTTGGGGTGTGAGCTGTCACCAGGGTGTAAACTTGTGCAAGGTTATTTCCCTTTGAGAGTGGGCCATCCACAGCCAACACTTTCAGCACGTGAGGGAGAGAATTCCTCAGTCCTGCAAGGGCCCTGGTGTTCCCTGCAGCACCCACAATAGTTATTTTTGCTATGTGTCTCCTTTTATACTCTCCAGTGGATCGATCAAGTTCTCTTTCCTATTTTATTTCCCCCTACTTGTTGGGATGTTTTACATTCAATATTTTTATTAGATACGCTTACATTTTTTAAAAATGCATGCTTGACTTATTTGCGTTTGAAGTTAATCACTATCTCTTTCTAACTCCCAACTGACACCCGAGGCCTCAGAACACTTGAGTCCAATCACCTCCTATTGTCTTATGTGATATTGTCCAGCACTTTCCTTCCACTGTGGTTCTCTACATTCGCTACATGGCCATCGTGTTGCTGTTGTATTGGGCAGATTCCCTAAGATGTTTACCATTCATCAGTTCTTGTATCTCACTCCCTTTTCTGGGTTCAGTTTTCATCTTCTCGATACATCTCCTTTAGCTGTTCTTTCAGTGAGGATCCATTAAACATACCTTGTCTTAGTCTTCACTAGTCTGAACTTCTTTGGTTTGCCCCACCCTTGTTGATGAGTCATCATTTGGCAGATTGTAGAATTCTAGGATGGTAGTTATTTACTTTCAGCCCCAAGAACATATCATTCCAACTCTCCTGCCTTTGACGTCTTCAGCAGAGATCAATTTCTCAAGAGGGATTCAGTGAGAGCTATCAGCCCCAACATCCAAGTAGCTGGTGGGGAATGAATGCCCTGGTTCTCTGGGGGTGGCTCCTGGTGGCATACCATACCATTCACTAGAGTAAGTCATCTATTACAGGGAAAAAAAGTAGGGAAGGAAGAAGATATGGAGGAAACTCCCATTTAATTGTTTCATATTAAAGTTAGAGCTTGAGTGATTCTGCAAAGGCCCTTCTGCCAGGAGTCTTAAAGTCAGTGGCCAATATACTAATTTTTAAAACTCTTTCATTTTCTGGAAAGTGTAATAGCATCTTCCCCCTTATCTCAAATGCTTCAGCCAGCCCATGAAGCAACATAAGAGCTAGTTATTTTTCCTCTGATTTAGCAGAGGGTAAATTTTATTTTCATATGAACTCAAAGGGAAGGGCTTGTGATAATATTTGTAACCCCATTCAACTGAAATAGGGTTAGACTTTAAGAAAACAAGTTCCTCCTTATTAAAGCCTGGATAACCTCAGCAAATTCAGCATATTTAATTATTCCATTCAGTCCAGGAAATTTCCTTGGAAGAAACTCTGAGACTGGTATCTCATTATTTTGGTGAAACAGAATGGGAGGAAATGCTTCCTTGAGTAGACAGTGTGGTGATGGCCGCAATGAAGGAACATGACCAAAGTTTGTCATATTTTCTCTTATTCAGGTTTTGTGGGTGCCGTCCACATATTCTGTGATCACTAACCATGAATATTTATTGAGTGTTACAGTATGTAGAGTCTATCTTATAATTTATACCCTACTGCTTCCAGAAAGGCTTTGAGACAATTTATATAAACACAAGATTTTTAAAAATTTGAATGAAGTTGAGTCAATTAGTGTGAAAGTTAATATACACATATACCCACATCACGGCTTGACAGAGTTAATAAACTTGGACGCCATCATTGCTCTAGGCTTCCTGACGACTGATGAGAAGTGAAAGTCAAACAGGTACCATATTACTTTTATGCTTTAGATAATGACATGAAGCTATTTTTCTAGTAGAGAAGTTTGTACAAAAATCTTCTGTGCATCTCCATTTCCCAAATATCATCTCAAAATTTAAAAAAAAAGAAGTTTAATGCTGTACATTATCTAAGGTGCTATGCTAGAAATAGAAATTTATATAATATTTTTGCCCATAGAATAGGAACTTAAAATTTGATTTGGCAGGGAGGTAAAAAAAAAAAAAAATAAGAAAAGGATAGATGGGAACTTTCACATCAAAATGGCAAATTGATAACAACAATTAATTTCCTTTCTCATGACTTTCCTTTAAAAACCTCATGAAGGTGTTAAAATGCAAAATTACAAAAGCACTGCAAACTTTGAGTAAATATTGAGTAAATATGTATCTTCACTGACAATTCTTCTAGTTCTATAACCCAAGATAGAGCAGAAGGTGAAAAGGGAAAGTCTTTTTAATCCATTGTAACTATATACATCTCACTTTATAAATGTGTTGCCTACATCAAGAAAACCTGATTGCTACTCATGTTTTTTCTTTGGTCTTTCTCAAAGCTATCCATTCTTCTTTAACCACACTCACTTGTCCTTCAGTTATGTATTGATCTCACTTCACTTTGGTCTTTGGAAAGATGCCCTTATTACTTCTTCTACCACATCTTTCAGACAGCTGCAGAATGACCATTTCAGAAGTCTCAGGTCAACCTTCAGATGAAGTTGAAACTCAGCATGGCAACCAAAACTCTGTATATTATGTGCCTGCTTTTCTAATCTCATCACCTAGGATTACTCTTTTGTAACTTACGTGATAATATAAATTTTCATGAAAATGTGCATGTTTCTGGGTCATTGCATATGCTGCTTTCTCTACTTGGATGTCCTTCTCTCTTGTCTACATGACTATCTTCTACTTGCTCTTCAAAGTGCATTAAAATGTCCCTCCCATGAAGCCTTTGTGACACCCCCTCCCCCATCTAAATCAGTGCTCTGGGCACTGCATGACAATAACTCTCTAAACAGACCTCTAACAGTTGCCATTCTCGTGGTTCACAAGTATGCCCATCAGACCATCACCTTCTGGTGTTTTGAAACTGTTCTCTACTCCATAAGAATTTGCTAAATCCATGGAGAAAAATAAAAGAGTAAATTCATACTAGTATTTTGGCTCTAATGAATGAGTGCTGGAAGAAGGGGTCAAATTGGCCCAAACAAAATTTAGGACTGGTTCTAGATTTGATTATTCCAAGCATTCCACAATTACCTTCATTATAAGTAGCTGAGAATAAATCTATTCTCTAACGAATAACCTTTCCATCATTTCATGGATCTCCTTTAGGTTCTCTTCTTAGATATATTAACTGTTGTATCAACTTCAGCAAGTCAGTAAAATTTCCTCCTTGTTCGTCATGATATGAAAGGGCCATGTGAGAGATTTCTTCTGTAGGTCTTTTTTCCCTCCAGCTCAGTCAGTTTCTGTAACATTACCATATCAGGTTGTGCTCTTTCATAAAAGAATTTCAAGAGACTGCTTTTTAAATTTCCCCCTCACCCTGAGCGTGCCTTAGCATAGGTTTAGTTTGATGAAACCTCGTATATCTATGAGGATTTGTTCACCTACATTCCAGGAAGGCATTATTCAGGCTCTGGAGGAATCCAGGCTGCTTTCACAATGCCTTCCTTGTTGCCGTGAGGTGCGGCTGGCAGCAAACACATGGCAGCGTGGTTCATATCTACAGGGGCTAAGTCTCTTCTTAGTGCTTTGGAATAACTTAAGGCTAAATAATATTTGGTTTTCAATGGTTGCCATAGAAACACACTGAGATTAGGTGATTTACATCATGATTTCTGACAGCTGACCCAAAGCAGACTAAATAATTAAAAATCCATTTTTTTATCAGTGAAAATATCTTAGAGTAGAAAGGTAATAATTCAAGTATAGCAAGAGTTAATGCAGATGGGATGGATCATACCTTCCCTAACACACTTCTGACTTCTGTTCTGGCCTATATCATGCTGGCCTCCCAAGACGAGAGGGTTTTTCTTTCTTTCATTCTCCCCACCCCCTTTTTTTTTTAACTTCTGTTCTCTGTCATGTGAGCTTGGTGAGGACATTTTTATTTTGAATTAACCAGGCTCTTAGGATGTGAGATGAAATATTATTCTCTCATCAGGCTGCCGCCATCATACAACTTTGTGTTTTTACCCAAAGAAATAACCTCAGTAAGACCATTTTTATAAGTGCCTGTGTCTAAATATATACTCCAGTTAATCTAGAAGATTCTTTAAGAGAAAAAATTCAAATACAGATTTATTTTATTTCGTCATCTCAAAGCAATCTAGAGAATAAAACAATAAATTGCGCATATGGCTATTGAAAAATCTAGGTTTGCAAATTAAATACACAGAATAACATTGCAGATTGGATGTTGAGTCATCACAGGTCGTGCTTTTTCTACTTTGGAATAAGTGTTTTCTGAAAAAAAAAAATTGGAGCAGTGATGAGACATGTGGGGAAGGAAAAGGGAATGGGCATTTGTTGTGCATCTGTTACTTGCCAACCGCTGCTATAAGCTCAAATTTAATGTTCATAAGACCTATATAACAGGTCATTTTTAGGCACATAATATAACAGAGGCACCAAATAAAAAGTGGAAGTCTACTTCTCTGACCTTCTAATATTTTTCACTAAATATTATCACAGTTAACAATTTTGTGTGTATCATTAGGGAAAAGAATATGTTTTGTATAAACCTGTGTACCTAATGTACTTTTTATATTCTCAAATAAAATCACATTATTCACCTCACAGTGCACCTTGATTTTTCAACTATTAAATCATCAATCTTAGGGATTATTTAATATCAGCATACATATGTCATTCTTTTTAACACAATGTAGAATTTTATTTTATAATATATTTTATTCAGCAATTTCCATCCTGATGTACACTTAGGTTATTCCATATTTTTCCTACTCTAAATTACACTATAATAAACATTCTTGTTCATATATCTTGAAATTTTCTAAGTATATATAGAACCAAATCCTCAAAATGCAATCGATGGGTCAAAAGATATCTGCGTTCAAAATTGTGTTGGATTCTGTCAACTTGCTTTTCAAAGTTGGTATAACAATTTTATGCCTCCCAATACCATTCCACATATGTTAACTCTAATTCTATACCCATTTTATTGATGCAACTCCAGAAGATTTTTGAAGATCAAGGATCTAAACAACCTGATAAGAACCCTGCTCAGCATGACTGAAAACCTCTGGACATATCAAAAAGATACCTCAATAGTGTTTAGATCAGTAAGATTTAAAAAAAAAGGGGGGGGCATAATTAGACAATAGTTTCAATATGCTGGATAAACTAATGAAATCATGTTAGTTTGTAAATTCCATATTAGATTTTAAAAATTTCTTGAGAAGAATAAAACTTTAAAGCCAGTTGAGTGCTAATGGAGACATTTTCCTCCCAGGAGAATAGAGAAGAAATTGCATGGAGAAATCATGAAGAATAATAGACCCCAAAAATGTATTGTTTTACTTGCATTTGATTTAAACCAGGGCATTATGCCTAGGAACCTAGAAATTACAAGAAACTAGAAGAGGATTGTAATTCTCCAGAAGTTTATAGTTAAACATTCAAGAGTCAAGAAATAGTTTCAGAAAACACTGGAAGAGACCCTCTTAATCAGTGTGACCGTCAAATAAATAGCACCATAAATGAATGGCTGGCAGTTTAGATATGAGAGTTGCCTTAGACAAGGGAAAGCTTTACAGAGAAGATAAGATTGAATAGGGGCCTGAAGAGACTCTAGGCTCTGAAGAGGCCAGGCCGGCAGGGACAGTACTCCTGGGATAAAGCAAATCCAGTGACTTAATCTGACTATTTCACAACAGCATTATTTAATAGGTTAGATCCTTCAAACTGAGTTGCTTCGAGAAACTCATGTTTCTGTTCTTAGTTTTTTTGATTCTGCCTGAGGCCAAATGCAGAGGGGGTTGGTTTGTTTAGTCTCTTTTTTTTGGTGCAAATACAATTTTGTGGACCAGCTTTATAGATGAAAACCGGCAGAATTTAATAAAAACTTCAACTGTCTTTTTATCACAATATATTGCATTGTATTATGCTATGTTATGGCGTACATTTTATGTTCCATGACTTCTTTTTTGTCACAGGACCTTGTGACTTTTATCAGCAATGTTAGAAAAACAATGCCGTATGTACTTGGCTGATGAGAGCATAAGGTCAGCCTGAAATAAAGATAGCAATCAAAAACTCTTAAAAGGTCTTCATTTATCCAAGTTACCCTTCATAGTACACCAAATTTTTGTCCCTAGACTCTCTTTTGTATTAGAGTGAGGTCTAATTATGGCCCATTGCCTGTTTTTGTAAAGCCTACAATTTAAGAATGTTATTCAAATGGTTGGAGAGAAATTAAAAGACTAATATTTTGTGACACACGAACATTGTATAAAATACAAACTTCAATGTCGATAAAGTTTTTGAAACTTACTTGTCACAACAGCAGAGTTGAAGAGCTGTAATAGGATTTGTATGACCCACAAAATATAAAATATTTGCTATCTGGCAATGTACAGAAAAAGTTTGCTGACCTCCAGGTCGGAGGATGGATTTTGGGAACTCACAGTAAAAGTGCTGCCCGAATGGGTAGCAAGACAGGGGAACAAGGACCACATGAGACCCATGTGAGCAGCTTCCTGATTTTATACAGGAGAAGAGGTGCCTGTGATAAGCAACAGGGGGTCTCCCCCTGCCTCCCATCAGCCCTGCTATCTTCAGCACAGCTCATCAAGTAGGTTCAAAGTCAAAGGTATTGGAACCAATTTCCAATCAGCTCAAAATTCCCATGCTCTCATCTGCTGTTTCGGGGCCCTGCTCAAAACCTCATCTGGTCAAAATCTTCCAGCTTTCTAGATTCCTTCTGGGAACTTCCTTGACTGCTGTCCCTACTTGGAAAAGTTCCTCTCCTCCAAGTTTCTTTGCCCTGAATATGCTGAGAAAAGTTAAAACATGAAAACCCTAGACCAGAGGTTCTCACAGCCTGGTCCAGTGGGCCCTTGGGCGTCTCTGCAAACCTTTCAAGAGGTTCATAAGATCGTGATATTTGCATGAAAATACAAAGATGTTATGTGCTTTCCCACTGTGCATCTTTTGATACAAAAGCAAAGGTGGGCAGAACTGCAGGTGCCTGACTCAGCACAGCAGCACCAGACTGTATTAGCAGTCTCTATTCCTTACCACTGTGCACTCTCAGTAGGAAAAAAAATTCAGTTTCTCTTAACAATTTCCTGGGTGAAGTAGTAAAAAGTATTGCTTTTATTAACTCTCAATCCTTGAGTCCATGTCTCACTCTTCTGTGTGATAAAATGGGAGGTCCACACAAGGCATTTCTGGTGCATGTCAAAGTGCAGTGGTATCTCCAAGAAAGCACTTGTGTGATAGTAGGAAATGGGCAATGGTGGGCCCTTTTGCATGTGAAACACCTTTTTACTTGAAAGAATACCGGACAGACTAAATACGGTTATTCATACACGAATATTTGGCAGACATTTTCTCAAAAATGAACAAGATGACACTGTCACTTCAAGGAAAATAATTGATAATGTTGGTTGCCTGTGATAAAATTTGAGCTTTTCAAGAGAAAATTAGAATTTTGAAAAACGTTTGTCTACTGTCATGATCTTGACAGCTTTCCAATACTTCAAGACTTTTTTAATAAGATCCATGATGATATTAATGAATGTGGTTTTTTAATATTACATTATGAAATGTGTTAAACTTCAGAAGAGACGTATAACTTAGTGAATGGATGGATGTCATTATCATCAGTACTACAAACCATGCATGGGTCAACTATTCTTTCAAAATTCAAGACCAATGGATTTCGATGCAACAGATGTGAAAAATTCATCAATATGCTTTCCTATTACCTATTGCAGCTAAACTTAAAGAAACGATTTGTTGAGATTTGCTGTGTTGCCGCAATTATCTGAAAATGATTAAAACTATTACTCATTTCCCAACTACATATCTGTGTGAGACCAGGTTTTAATATACTTCAACCAAAACTACCTATCACAACAGATTGAAAGCAGAAGCAGATATGAGAATTCAGCTGTTTCCTATTAAGCCAGACATTAAAGAGAGTTGTAAAAATGTAAAACAATGCCACTCTTTTCTCTTTTTTGTTTTAGAAAAGGTAGCTATTTTTAGAATGTTACTTATACCAATATGTTTATTACTGGGACTTTATGATGGTTATTTCTAAATAAAGTCATAAATAAATAATAAAAACATTTTCTGTTTCAATTTCCAAGATGATAAATACCGACAGATACAACC
This sequence comes from Balaenoptera acutorostrata, assembly GCF_949987535.1. NCBI lineage: Eukaryota > Metazoa > Chordata > Mammalia > Artiodactyla > Balaenopteridae > Balaenoptera > Balaenoptera acutorostrata. Next base: position 9,741,648 of record NC_080066.1, on the reverse strand, counting down.
CACATCTACAAAAGCTCTTTGGGATCCTCAGTCATATTTGGGATTGTAGAGAGGTCTTGAGACCACAGAGTTTGAGAATCACTGTCTCAGGGGCCAGAGAGAGGAACTGAAGCAAGAGGAAATGAGAATCACCTTGATTAGAGCCAAAGTGCGGACAACTCAGCTGTGGTCGAGGGGGTGGATTAGGAGTGGGCTTAACTTGCAGGATATGGAGACTCTGGGGATGTAAGCAGAAGGAGAATTCAGGGAGCCTGCCAGAGGATTGTGGACCAGGTTTCGGCAGGGTAGGCCCTGTGTCCTTGTACTGCTGCTTAGAAAAATCTGGTTGTAGATTATTGTTTTATTGAGATATAATTGACACATAACATTCTTTTGCATATGGCTGTCCAGTTTTCCCAAAACCATTTATCGAAGAAGCTGTCTTTTCCACACTGCATATTCTTGCTTCCTTTACCAGTAGATTAATTGAACATATATGCATGGGTATATTTCTGGGCTCTCTGTTCTATTCCATTAATCTCTGTGTCTGTTTTTTGTGCCACAACCATACTATTTTGATTACTCTAGCTTTGTAGTATAGTTTGAAGTCAGAACATGTGATACCTCCAGCTTTGTTCTTCTTTCCCAAGATTGCCTTTGGCTATTCGAGTTCTTTGTGTTTCCATACAAATTTTAGGATTATTTGTTCTTGTTCTATGGAAAATGTCTTTGGAATTTTTATAGGGGTTGCACTGAAGCTGTAGATTGCCTTGGGGAGGACGGGTGTTTTAACAATATTAATTCTTCCAATCCATGAGCAGTATATATCTTTCCATTTATCTGTGTCTTCTTCAATTTCTTTCATCAATGTTTTCTAGTTTTCATTGTACAGGTCTTTCACCTCCTTGGTGAAATTTATTCCTAGGTATTTTATTCTTGATGTAACTGTAAATGGGATTATTTTCTTAATTTCTAGTTCTCATAGCTTGTTATTAGCATATAGCAAAGAGATAGATTTTTGTATGTTGATTTTGTATTCAGCAACTTTACTGAATTTGTTTATTAGTTCTAACACTTTTTAGTTCTGGTTTTCTATATATAATATCATGTCATCTGCAAATAGTGATAGTTTTACTTCTGTCTTTCTGATTTGGATGTCATTTATTTCTTTTTCTTGCTCGCATTATTTTTCATAGTACCTCTTAGGTAGGAGGCCTTGGAAAAGAGCATTTGTGGTCTTTCTCCATCCCTCAGATTTAGGAGAACAGTTTTGTAGAAAATGAGAGCCTTTCTCCCCCCATCTCCCAGCCACGGTAACGGAAAGTATATGTGTCTTCAAAGCGACTCTAAGCTGTGAAAACTTCAGGGAGATCTTGCTTGCCCTTATATTTAATCCTACAACGTTGTTCATGTCTAAAATACAAATAACAACAATTTGTAATTAGAGATAAAAAGCTTAAATCCCATATATGATCAGGACCCCTCGATTTCCATGTTCTCTTCTTTTAATCCCCTCTCTTTCTGTTACTTCTTTTCTCCTCATCTGTTCTGGGGTACATAACTCTGTATGTTGCCTCAATTTCTTTCATGGGATGAGGTAGTTTACAAATAATGACAAAGCCAGCAATGCAAGAAATAATATTTTGTACATCAATTTAATCTAAACTGTAATCAATGATACTCAACTCTCTCCTATTTCCACCAAATATTTTGCCTTTTATTCCCTTAATGTTGAAAATACTATGGTTTGATATTTTTATTCCAGTAGTAAATATATATATATATATGGTGGTGAAAATATTAAAAAGGAAAAAAATACAGGACCTTTCATATGAAAGTAATGGATTTTGGTAAACAGAACAGCAATCTATTAATAAGTACTAAGTGTTTATTCATCGGCCTTTAGGATGTGAATTTCTCTTAATAAAACCATTTGGTGATATATTTAAATTGTGCTGAATGTGATGGTTGGCAACGGAAAAATGGTAAAATACAAGCTTATCAGGCCACCAGAGGAGTAAGCTTGGGCAGTAACAAAAAAAAAAGTGGGTGTGGGGCTTCCCTGGTGGTGCAGTGGTTGAGAATCTGCCTGCTAATGCAGGGCACACGGGTTTGAGCCCTGGTCTGGGAAGATCCCACATGCCGCGGAGCGGCTGAGCCTGCGTGTCTGGAGCCTGTGCTCCGCAACAGGAGAGGCCACGATGGTGAGAGGCCTGCGCACCGCGATGAAGAGTGGCCCCCTCTTGCCACAACTAGAGAAAGCCCTCGCACAGAAACGAAGACCCAACACAGCCATAAATAAATAAAATAAATAAATAAAATTAAAAAAAAAAAAGTGGGTGTGTACTGTTCTCACTTTCTTCATATTTCTCTCTCCCCCCATTGAGGGGATGACAGAGAAGATGGTGCTGTGACAAGTCCTGTGTATGAAAGTTACAGGAAGTAGAAAAGGGTATGAGATGTTGAGAGTGATTTTGTCTCACTTTTAGGAAAAGGGTCAGAAGATCATAATTAGACCAGAAAAGATTATTCCATTTGTAGATATAATTGTTAATTTTTTAGCAAAACTGATTAAACTTCAAATTTTTTGTGAAAAGTGTATTCTTTTGAAACCAATTTCTCACATTTTCAGGCCCATTTGTAATTATTCTTTGCTTTTTGAAGCTGAAACACTGGGAAATGAATCAGAGCCTGTGTGTTGGGTAGTATTTTGCACAATCCAGTAATCCACCTGGAGCCAGCCTTTCAGGAAGCTTGGGGCGCTATGAAACTAGATGAGTTTTTTCTTTTACATTTAAAAAAAGTTTGTAGCACTAGGTAAGTCATATACCTGTCACATACACATGGCCTGTGTCTACATGATGCCAACACAACCATTAAGAAAGTGAAAAATTGGATCAAACCACTGACTTATTAGTTGTTCTACTGAACTCAATTTTTCTCCTTCACATTTTCATTTACTTGTGCTCTTTCCCTTACTCGGTGAAATAGGTTCAAATACCCAGTTTGTGTTTTTGTAATAGGACTTTTTATTTTCAGATCACTGATGACATGTTTCCCACTTAAAAAATGTTAAGTGAGTGAGTCAGTTGACTTTATTTTGGTACTTTATATGTTTTAAAATATTTTTAATGGATGTACGTTATGAGTTCAAAGACTGATTGATTTATCCTCCTGAGGGCTTCTAAACTGACTGAATTTCTTATTTATACGATCTCTGAATGTGCAACAAACACTAGGTGTGTCACCTTTGCGTCCCTGTGAGCCTCCTGTTTATGAACAGGGTCTTTTCCCATGTATGCAGGTGGGAAGTGAGAAGTTCACACTCCATCACTACTGAATGCCAGGCAACACATACAGAGATTGAAAACCTGCTTTTAAAAAAAATACAATTTCAAAACCATTATCATTTTTGTATACTTTCATAGATCTAAACTGTAGAAAAATGGACATAACTGAATCTGAAATCTCCTCCATCTATTCCAATTAAACTGTTTTCTTTCACTTATTCCAGTGGCATTATGCCATTCTCAATGCTTGGTTGCCTTTTATGCTACGAAGGTATTTGAAACCAACTTTTATGGAAAAATACAAGTATCTGGTTTATGTCATTAAAATGCGCTTAAGTCATGCCCAGTGCTGAAGTTGAATAATTGACAATTAAGTCATTTTAAAATGTTATAATTGGCTTACTATCCTAAGCTTTAATATTTTCAATCTAAAAATACTCATAAATGTTGATGTCATTTTGAATACAAAGTAATCTGACTCACTGTAGTTTAAATAAAACTCATAGTTTGTATATGACCAAAGAGTTTGCTGGGACTGTTCACTTCTAAATAGGTTGTTTTCATGTTATCTAGAGGCAAACTAAGACACTTTCAAACTCAGACTCTTTAAATACATAGAAGACTCTACTACAGCCAAATACGAAGGAAGTAGGAAAATTAGTTGACTTGGGTCAACGTGACATAGAGTTACTTATACATTTTGATTTAAAAAAATTTTTTTTAAAATTCCAACACACATTCTGAGAGAAATGAATGATTTTTATGAATAGACTTTTACATAAAATAAGAAGGTCTACCTGAGTGATTCTAAAGCCTGAATTTTAAGTTCCTGGAGCTCAGGAATAACTGGAATGCCAATGTCAGGGGCTGCACTTACAGTACCTTGTTTTAAAGAATGGCCTAGTTGCTATATTGGTCAGGTCAAGTCTTTCCAGGAACCAAAGATCAGGGAGGAGGTAAACCTAAGAACTTAGAATAAAGTTAACCAAAATGAATAGATCAAACACGACCTGTAACTAATCTGCGTGTTCCACAATGGGTAAAATCACTTTGATATCTTTAAGTCGTCGAATTAGTAAAGCTATCTTTTTTGTAATGAAGACTTTGAGATTGCCATTTAACTTCAACCTTGAAATATTACCCTCCAGTATAATCAAATATTTAGCCAAAATTAACATTTTTAAAAAAGGAAACCTGGTTTGCATGGTTAAGTACCAATTAAAAATGATAGAAAATTCTTTATAATTTTATAGCTATTATGAGAAACTGAGTTCCTAGTCGTATGAAAATATTGATGCATACTTAACTTAGTTCATATGTTTTGCTAAAATTAAAGAATTATGTCATGTCATATATCCCAACATAACTTTTTGTTGTTGAATTAGTTCTTTCACAATAAAAAAAAAAAGTGATTATGATACCTAGGTCCTAACTACATATTATATATAAAAAAACTAAAAATATATGTACAATTGATGATGCCCTTAGTAGAGAATATGAATAACAGAGCCTACAGCTTTTGCATCATTAAGATAACTAATCAAGCTGGTCTTAAAGCTTTTTTGCTTTTTTTGAGCTCCTGTAGTTTTTAAATATGCTTTCTGTTTCCAGTCTGGTTTGATTAACATCTCAAACTTCTTTAAAAAAAAGAGTTTTTACAGAATAAAATCAATTTGTATTATCCCAAATGGAAGCATCCTATATTTATAATAATTTATTAAAAGCACTTTAATTAAGAACCTGTTAGAATACTTAGACTTTATAGGAAGACATCTAGGAGAAGTTATATTTTATCAATTTATTTAACTTAATTAAAAAGAAAAATTAAACTTTGGCTAGTATTAAGATCAACAGTAACATAAAACTTTAATATGTATTTTGATGCTCAGATGTTATTGTAGCCTGAACCTGACCATGCATTCTTTGATTTGTAATTTGTTTCTACCTCAATCTTTGTTCCATAGGTCAAAATAGAAACGTTTTGCAAGAATTATAAAACAGCAGCTACAAATCTGTTGTTAAATTCATAATAATCTGAAACATACGGATAGATCCCCTTAAGTACTGGAGTTCCACAATTCAAGGCAAAAAAGTGAGGATGGATATTTGGAGGCTTATTGCCGAGTTCATCACTTTTCGGCGACTAGACAGGTCTAGTCCAAAATCCAAACATGTCCATTTATCTCACAATAGAATTTTATTGCAGATACCAAACTGTGTTATGTGTTATAAATGTTGTCTTGCAGGATAGTCACCAACTTATATTTTCAATATTAGTTTTCACATTTCTGTTTATTTCCTTTCTTGGTGTGTAATTGTTTAGCAAATTGCTTCAATGATATGCAAGGCTTGAAGGTAGTTATTCCTACCTAGTACTATCTTGAGATTTTAGGAGGCTCAACAAACAAGACCTCTTTTTTCATCCTTAGTTAAAAATTTTGAGAGATGGGAGGGGGGAGGGGGGAAGAGAGAGAGTGAGAGAGAGGCAGCAAAGCTAGGTGGATGGAGTTTAAATCTGCAACGGATGAAAGCCAAGATTCAGGTAAGACTATGTATGGCAACAATGGACTTCCCATCCTCTGAACACCCGAACTGAACCTGCCCATCTAGGACAGGCTGCTGCACCGATGGCCAAAGCCTGTCCTTTCACCACTTCGGACACTAGGAGTACAGCTGACCGCGAGCTCCCCACTGGCTCCACGCAGAGGAGCAGAAGAGTGTCCAGCCCCTTCCCCCAAGCCCACCGCTCTGTCGGCAAAAATCTTTCAATAATGTCCCAATCTCTTAGGATAAATTGCTTCTGTATCCTCACATGGCTTCAGTGCGAGATCCAGCGCAACTGAACTTTGTGTTCTGGCCTCATTTTCATGGTCCATTGTGTATGCTGTTCTCTCCTGGACCACACTCTTCTCTGACATCAGATTACAGCCAAAGTGTCACCTCCTTGCAGAGATACTCCAAGGTTTCTATAAAATGGGAACTCGCCCATCACGATGACTTCACATTTGATTACAGACACTTGCTTCATGCCTGAGCTCTGTTTCAGAGCGTGTTTCCTAACACCAGGGACTGTTTCTGTCTTGCCCACCAGCATACTCCTAGTGCTTCATTTGCACACGAGAGACCATCAGTAAATGGGTATTTAAATATACGAATGAACAAGCAACTGAGCGCATGCGTTGGTGGGTACAAGAGGGTGAAGCCAACAGTAAGACAGAGGCATTAAGTTGTTTCTCAGAAATGTGGATGCAGTCATGTTGATCTATTGATTTTAGTCTCCGTGGGACTCACTGCATACATTTCCAGGGTGCCAGGTCGATGGTGTAAATGTCCAGTCTGTGGCCTTAAAAGATGATGGGGAAGCCAGCTCACCGTGGGTAGAACCCAAGGCCTTATCCTTATCAGCACAGTATGTAAGGAGACCAGTGTGAACGTACAGATGTACATTTTTTTAAGCTTTATTGAGGTTACATAATTGACATTTTCAGCTGTACGTTTTTAACCAGTGCAATTTATGTAAAATTTGGTGAGCTGAAGTATGCAGAAAATCATTACCATGTGAGGGGTTAATAAGTAATTTTCGACGATCACTGTTGCTAGAGCAGATTGCCCGGTTTTAATAAACTGCAAAGAAAGGTTCAAGAATCCTTGATATTACCCCAACTATTTTAGTAAGTTAATGTTTTTTCTTCTCTACTCCCTGGCGCCTGCCAGGAGCAGGAGGAAAAAAATCTGGATTACTTGGCATTTATTGGGTAAACAGCATTTCATTTTTACACAAACGTTGACATTAATTAAGTCTTCTAACATCTGGGATGTAGGTAAGTGTTCTGCTAATTTTGCGGAGAAGGAAATGAAATCCCAGTGGCCTGGCAGAGCGCCAAGGTGCAAGTCGGTGTCAGGACTGGGCCTGCTACTCGGGAATTGTCGGCTGTGAATCTTCTGTTCAACTAAACGAAGCTCATAAGAGAAAAAGCATATTGGGGGTATATTCCTGTTTTTGTGTTTCCTATCAAACCTGGAAGGCCCGATAATCTCATGAGAATTTCTGTTTCCAATCTCAGTTTTATAAGTAAGTGAACCACAGTAAGCATGACACAGGAATCTCCAATGTCATACATTCATGTGAATCGGAATTTTGAAAAATATTTTTACTTTCCACTCGTTTTTTTCTCTATATCATATTATTTTATTTTATTTTTGTTCCTTAAAAGTGTATTTCAACCCATGAAACCCAACCCTTTAAAGGAAATCATTGTGATTATAAAGTGAAGGCTATCCAAATAAATGCCACACCTTTTTTTTTTTATTTCTAAAGCCATTTTGTAGTATGTGCTATTTTGGTCACATGGCACAAATCAAAAATATTTTTTAAAAAAACTACTTATCCATCTTGGAAAGAAAACTTCCATCATAATTGCTTAAAAATGTATAGTGTAAGACCTAAATAAGTCAACTCAAATGTAAAATAGATCCACCCACCTCCTTTTGTTCCCATAGTTCTTCTGATTTATTCAAGTTCATTGGGGACAGAGGGAAATTGCCAAGGACAGTAATGGTGGGGACTGAGGCAGCCTAGACTCTGGTGCACTGCCACATGGGCTCCAATTGTATGTCTGTTGCCAACGTGCTAAGTGACCCTGGGGGAATCTTTTCCCTCTTCGTGTTTCAATGTCCTCACCTGTAAAATGGGTATGCTAAGAGTACCCACCTCATGGGTTATTGTGAGGATTCAATGCATTAGCCCATGTAAGGCATTTAAAAAATCATTTACACTTAATAAAGGTAATGCATTTAGAAAGACGTCTGGCACACAGCTACACCATATAAGTATTGGTTATTAATAGTGTTTGGGATGTAATTGCTATATCTTGTACTTCTAAAATTAGTCCTAGATAAATGCTCTCCATGCTGTAGAACACATTAAGGGCTGAAGAGGAAAAGAAATATTGTTAGAGCAGGAGGGAGAGATGCAGCTTGGCAGAAGGCCAGGTTTCCATTCGTAGCTTATTTCTGTAACATTTCCATAAACTTCCCTTGAGTACAATGAGAAACTGTGTAAAGTGATACTCCTGGCTTTGAATGAACCCACAGCACAAGGGAATTCACACAGTAAAATTGAAGAAGCTGGCTAAGAATGTACAGCTACTTTTCCCTCACAAGAATGAATACAGGAAAATGTGGACATATCATTTTTAGCATATTTTAAAATTGCTCTCAGACAGTAGCCAATTTTGATAAGCATTTGGTAGGGGAATGGCAAGCATGGCTTTACATTGTGTTGGGTTTCACAAAAGCCTGATACTTGGGAACAAGCAGCCTTTATTCTGTCACTTCGAAGATGAAGATAGCTGTTGAAAGGTGCGCCTTGATAAATAAGAACACGTTTGTAGGGTGCATGCTTTAAAACTACAGCTAGATGCCCCAAGGCAGAATTTAAGGAAGAGGAAGCATAATTTTTAAATTTAGTAATCATCTATAGGCTTAATAGTTAAAAATACAGTTCCAAATTTGGGGTTGCTATTTAATTTTAGATAGCATTTGAAAGAAGTGTACAGAAAAAAATCGGAAATCTGAGCGTATTCGATGTGCTTGTATATGTTACAAGTGTAGAGAATCATGTAAAAATACACTGAAAAAATTCTATAGTATATACGTAAAAGTATAGCATTGTACCACTTTAGAGAAAATCTAAGCTTGGAGATATCATTCTGTTTTTAATCTCAGGGACAGATAAGCTAGTGTCTCCTTGAGTTTTTACATTCCCCCATAAGAGCTGTGAAAAACACTGATTTTAGTGAGCTAGAACACAGAGTGTTTGTTGTAAAAAAAAAAAAAAAAAAAGGCAGAATTCATCAAACTAAGATGAAATTGGCCTTTTTGACACAGGGCTCTATCTTGATTAGCTGGGTGATTTTGCAGCACCACCAAAACACTGGAAATAAAGGTGCTGTACTCAGCATTCATTTCAGAATTGTAAAATTTCCAACAAAGTTGTCTCCAGGCATGGACATTCAGATGATGAATTAGGAATATATCGAATCATTCCATGCTATCTTCTCTGGGGTTTTGCTTGACAAACGTCACCTTCCAAATGGAAAACCCTTCTTGTGAAACTTCTGGTAAGTGGATCTGTGCTTTCAAAGAGCAGTTCTGGAAATACAATAATTTTTTTCTAATATGCCAATAGAAAAAAAAAATCCTGTAACAATGGTATGCAATTTTTAGAAAGCAAACACGATTTCAGTGATTTAAGCACCATGCAAATTTTAGTCGGTTTGCAACTGAAGTTGAATAAATGCAATTGTATATGCAGGAAAAACATAAATCTTACCTCTTCATGTGGTCCAAGAGAAGAAGGCTTTCCTGGCTGCCCTTTGTTAATAGTCAGATAATGATTTTATGCAGCCTGAAAATAGAACTCCTTTCAGACTTGCCCACTCATGTAGTCAAGCTTTCTTTCCAATAATTACATTAAATTAGCTAAATATCCAGAGAAAATCCAAACTTTCATTGGAAAACCTGACCCAGTTTAGAGTTTGTTCTCTTATCAACGCTCAATTGAAACTGGGTCTCTTTGGAGCTATCTTCCCTTAAGTTCACGTAGCAGGTTAGGTGGCCTGTGGACCAGCACTGATAATGTCACCTCTTAAAAGCGTGGGATCCTGGGCCACCACCTGATTTTCTGAATCAGAATCTGTTCTCACAAGATCCCCAAGGAAGTCTGAGAAGAGCTACTCTAAGTAACTAGCGCCCAGACAGTGGCCAGTTCATAACAGGGGCTCCCTAAAGGTGCTGATCAGTTGGCTACATGAATAAACAATTTCACAGGAAACTGGCCATTAAGAGAGCTTGAGGCAAAAAAAAAAAAAGAAAAAAGAAAAAAAGAACAGTAACTTACTTCCATGAAAAATTCTAATCAGTGCGTAAAATTTGGTATTTTAGCCTGAGGCAATCTAAGGAAGTTCAATGTCAATAATTTCCAAGGACAGTATTTAAAGCAATCTCATGCTGAATGAAGCAGGAGTTCTTTCATGCCATGTGAGATGGAAAATCATCGTTTTCTAGTGACTGGGAGGAGAGAAAGAACGAAGGATCCCTGGATGGGCTTTCAGAGACACCTTTAAGTGGAACTTTCACCTTTGCAGTTAGATGACTGACACCCTGCCACATTTTTAGCATGCTTTTTTCTGCCAGGGGTGGTAATAAATTCTGACCACAGATAATTTAATCACGATCAGTGCAGTAAATGAAGATGAACATATGGTGTTCGCCTGTAATTTGAAAATGACCTTCCCAGACCTCCTTCAGTAGCGCACAGACTCGGAGCAGCTCTTTCCATGGGGAGAACCCGTCTACCCCAGGCAGGTCTCCTCCCCCAGCCACTCTCTTATGATACATAACCGAACTCGGGGTGCGGTCTGGCTGTGGACCAGCACAGAGCCAGCTGGCTATCGGGGGTTGAAGCCAGGGCCCAGGCCTCTTAGGTGTAGGTCCCCAAGGAGCTTTGCCCTCTGGCTGTTGTGTGGGCCCAAAGAGGATTAACTCTCCAGTGGCAGAGACCAGTGTGTAAACAAAGGATGTGACCCAGTACACACACCTTAACACTCTGCAGTGAGCACCTTTATCCTTTAAGGTTGGTCTGTGTCTGAAGACAGTAGAGTTGATTCCGGCAGTGAAAAGCTGGAAAACGGACCTCGGTTCTTATCTTCTCTGGAGAAAGAATTCAGCAAAGAGAACAAGATTGTGAAAAAGATGAAAGTATTTACTAGAAGCAAAGTATGTGTGGAAGAGCACACGGGCAGACTCGTAGTGACTTACATGCCATAAGGGCAGCTTAGGCTGCTTACATGGGGGCAGTTTTCTGGGCTGTCTCTGGCCAATCGTCTCCATATTTGGTCCTGATGTGCGCATGCATCTCTCAGCCAAGGTGGATTCCAGCTGGCGTCTTCTCCCTCCTTTCATCCTTCCCCTAGACTGAGGGGCTTCTCTGCACATGTGTCAGGAGGGAAATCCACAAGAATGCACCCAGTCAGGTCGCAGTGGTCCTGCTGGTATCCCATCTCGAAGCAGCCCCAGGAGACCAGTTGCTGCTGCTCAGCCTGGGGCCTGTCTATCTCCTACCTCAGGGTTAGTCAGAGGATCTCAAGGAGAAATCAGAAACTCACCAAGCTGTGTGTGGCACACAGCCTGATAAAATGCTTGTAGTTAAGAATATTGCTTGATTCTGTGACAACTAAGATAAAGGCTGCTTCTGCATGGTGAAAGCTTTTCCATAATTTTTCTTTATCATACTAATCTTATTTAACCTTATACTAATTGCCTTGTTTAAAAATATAGGCTGTGGTGAGAATCAGATCAAATAAGGATGTTATTGTGCTATGTCTTTTCTGAAACTGGTTAGCCAAGACCCATTCATATATTTACTGAGAAAAAAGTAAAGATTCCTCTGTTTGATATTAAATAAAATAAAACCAAACCAAACACACATATAACAGAGCCCAGATACCCTCCATGTGTAGCCGCTAAGTAAAATGAAGTATTCAACTTTGAATTTGATTTCCCCAAATCAGGAGCTTGGGACTAGCCTCTCCTTAATCAGAGTCCAAGTGCAGCCTGGTCTCACATGCTGTATCTGGTGCACAATGATGCCCCCCGTCGGCCCCCTGGCCAGGCCCCCAGCCCCACCACCAAGCTCCCAGAAGGGCCATCAGCGTTCCCATCAGGTGCATCGTGGGCCATACCTCTGCTCAGCTCTGCTCAGGCTTCATTGCAGTTAAAGCTCACAAATCTCCATTTTTATAGAAACAGAAACTAGGATTAGTGAAGAAGGTAACATGTGCAAAGCTCAGGGCTGCCAGGAGGTAGAGCTGGGACGTCACACCCTCTTCTCGTTACACTTTCCCCAGCGCCTCCACAGGACGAGACCAAAGGCACCTCTGCTCCAGATGCGAGGTGATCTCAAGTTCATTGTGCCCATTCTTGCAATGGTGGGAAAACAAGATGCTGCTGGGTGAATGTTGCACTCCGTCCAGAGCCAACTCCATTGATTATAGAAGAGAATCGTCAATATCATTCGTCCACATAGCACATGTTGGGAGCTTGCTGTCCTCCAGGCCTGGGGTCCATACATAAAAAATTACAAGAAGGACTCAAGTAGCCCCTGACCTTCTGTCAAATGGGGAAATCCATAGGTTAACTGATGTGGTAAGAAATAGTGTGATTTTAAAATACAAAGCACTGGGTTATAAAAACACAGAGGAAGACCTGACTGACTATGCCTGGGTCACCCTGGAATATTTACTAGGGAAAGTCAAGTTCGAATTGTGTCTTGAAGGATGAAGAGGAATTTCCAGAGCAGGTAAATGAAGAGGACAGGCTGAGAGAGTGGCAAACACCGGATGTGAAGGTCTAAAACATAAATAAATAAAAAATTATTTTCCATGAAAATTGAGAATCTGAATTGGATATGCTGTAGCGGTAAACTGCAACCAAATTTTGAAGACTTACTACCAAAAAACCCTTAAAATAGTTTAGACACGGTATATAATAAAGTGTTATTAAAATTAAAAAATAAATAAACAGATGGTGAATTGGGGGAGTTACAAATAGCTTAATCCCGGAAGGATGGAGCTTCATTCCAACCTCACAGACCGTTCGTTGATAATCTAGCTGAATCATTTAGGTCTGTATGATTTGGAAAGAAGAAAGGGTACATTTTGATTTGGGGGTGGTCCTGGTTGGAGAAGAAGGACCTGGGAGTTCCTGAAAGGAAATGGGCTACTGGGAAGAAACTCTTGGCTTGTTCTGCAAAGTACTCATAGTGTTGGTCCGAGCTGGAGCCGATTCCTGAATTGCAACAAGATTAATCTGATCTTGTCGATCTTCTCTTTTTGTTATCCACTTAGGAGTTCCCCTGTTGGTGTCAGTTTCAGAATTCAGCTTCACACCTGTTTCAGTCAATGGCCTCTAAGGAGGAAGGGGTAGAATTTAGGGGATCTGAGATGGGGGATCTTGTTTAATTCATGTCTCCCACATGAATTCATAAATACTCAGTTTATGTAAAAGTGATTAATAATTAAACACCAATATCTGTAGGATGCTGGCAGTATCCGGGCTAAGCCGTCAACTACACCATTGCATTTGGTTCCATCAGTAACCCCATTCCAGAGGTATTAGGTTTATCTCCCATTTTCTAGGAAAGGGACCGGCAGAGAGGTTAAGAAACACGCCCAGATCATGCAGTTTGTCAGGAGCAGAGCTGAGATTTGAGCTCGAGCCTGACGGAGTGTCCAGAGCAGGTAACTTTTGCTGTCCTCCGTGGAGCTGACTCTCCCACTCTCTCCAATTACCCGGCAGCCTGGTAACATTTATTCAACACAATTAAATAAACAGCAAACGTCTCTGTTACTGATGACACTTGTTTTACATAGTCATCTCTTTCACAGAGTTTTGCCCACTTCACTTGGTTGAGCTAAATAGAATTCAAATATATTCAAAGGAACATTGGCTACAGTGGACGATTTATGACTTTGCCCAGGTTTCTTAGTTTACAAACTGGAGGTGGCCCTGGACTCACTCAGAAACCCTTTCAATGTTTGAAAAGACGTATATATAAAATGCCATTACTTTTATCCCTTTAAGTTGTCTAATCACAAGTGAAAATAACCAGGGTGAGCTTTGATAGAACAGCCCATTTCAGGCCTAGGATAAGACATTTTGGAGCATAAAATTAACCCTGTGGACGCTTAACGTTCCCAAAGTCTCTTGGGCATTTGCTGGCTGAAACTGTAGAATAATAGTGCCAGGTTCTTAAATTTCCATCACTAGGTTTCTGGAAACTAATTTGGATAAAGTAAGAACATTTTCATGTGTTTTCCCAGCCGGTGAAAGTCGGATGTTAGCTACTTAAATGACTTTCACATTTATATTTGTTTTAAAAGTTATTTTCCATTTAAATATTTTTCTTATATATCTCCTGATATTTTCCCACATTTTCCCACAGTTATTTGATCAAAATGTGGCTGAATTTATGATGAAAAATATTTCAAAGCAGAAGGTACAAACATTGGATCAGAGTTTTCAGATTTTTGTTTCTTTTCACTGACCTAGGCTGTTTGATTTAAAAAAAAAAAAAATCTGACAGTAGTATAAAAGAAAAAATGTCATGTAAGCCTGAACTTTATGAATACCTATGGAAATTTTTCAGAAAAGGCAACTTTCTCCTTTAACTGCAAGAACATAGCTCCTAGATTATATGGAATTTAAGGATCAGCTTGCCTGAAAGACTTGAAGAAAAATTTCCAGTCTCTTGCATTGCAGGGCCACTTGAATTGTAGGGACCTGGTATCATTTGCAAAACAGCCTCAGAATGTTCTGGCCTGAAAGGAAACTAGCCTTTCAGGACAGCTTGTGTGATATATTTCAACATTAAAACCAAACATTTTCTGTTTATGTGGACTAAAAAAAAAAATGTCCATTTAAAAATTAAAATTCAGGTTTTATCTTGCCACAAGCTCTAAGACCACGGTCTGGGAGAGTAACTCAATTTTCTCCACTTACTCTGGTTTGTACATAATTTTCAGTTATCTGAACTGATGGTTATTTAGTCCTGAGAAGACAGCCCCATTATTATAGAGATGTATCTTGGATGTTTATTTATCTTTAAATTCACCCTGCACTTTAATTGGATTCTTTTTTGGAAACCTGCTTTAAATATTACCAGCATCAAAATATCTTGTCAGGGGGTGAACACTGCTTTTGTAACAAGAGGATCAGTGGATCTGATTCCTAATTGTGCTTCCTTACAGAAAGATGTTGGCATACTTTAATGCGTGGAAGGTACTTAATATCTGTTTTGATGGGCGGAATAGAACCCTTTATATTCTCACAAAAGGACGTTCAACAGCTCAGTTAATCTAGGGTTTGTTCTATAGTCCTGAATCTACAAACTCTGCCAATTTTGAACATCATAGGTAAATAAAAGACTGAAGACATCCTAACTCTCAAACAGTCTGAAGCCAAGAAAAAGAACAAAGAGAAAAGGAACCAAATGCAAACATAATTATACACCAGTGTTCTCTGTGTACACAGTTATACACCCTGGGCTCTCTGTGTACATGATGACATACCCAGTTATTCTTCATGTACAGAATGACATATCCAGTGTTCTCTGTGTACACAGTTATATACGCAGGGCTCTCTGTATTTGGGGTTTGGAAGGAAACAGCTGCACAATCCACTTGGGGAAGCTTTGCAGTTCCAAGTTCATCTTTGGCACCATTTACTATTTCTATTCTATTTCAGCCTACCATTTTCAGCTTAACTGGGAGAGAGAAGTGAGTTTCCAAACAACTTAATTTTAGGCTATATTTCTCATCTACCAATCAGGAAATGACAGCCATGACAAGCATGTCTTCACCTCTCTACATTTTTATTCATGTCCTTTAGGAATAACTCTTCCACGTTTAAAAAATCTCAGCAGCAGTGAGATACACAGCATACACACCTCCCTCTCTCCCTCTCTCTCCATTCAACCTCTAGATAATCGAGATAATAACATTTGAAATCAGAAATGGATGAAAAGAGAGCACATATTTTACACTCTGAATTTACATAAATAAAACATTTTATGCTCAACATTCATGAAGATAGATATTCAATTTACACACGTCTCTTCTTTAAGGTTCATCTTTATTACCCGTGACACTAATATCCATGAACGCTGCATTCTCTTGAGAGGTTGACTATATTAACACCATAATATTGCTAGACTCTAAACCAGGTCAAATTTAAACAGAGTCCTGGTTAAACGTGGGGTATTGACATGTGCCAATCTTGTCTTCCTACCAAAGCGTAAATAAAATGACAGCAAAGGAATTTTTCCAAAAATCTATTCACCCATAAAGACAATGGGTAGATTTCAGCAAGCAACACCTTTACACTAATTTTGGACAGAGTTGGAGGAGAGATGCATGATTTAGCAAAGCAGTAGAAATTATACACTAATTTCTCAAACATTATAATTTGAGTCAATTTGCTCCACAGAACCTCTGAAAGAGTCATCATTTCAAGAGGCATTAGTAAGAGTTACTCCCTTTCCTCCCCCAGACTTAAAACCTCTCCCCCATAGAAACCTGGAAAACCCCACCCTGGAGAAACTGTGTCGTTAAGCAAACAAACAAATGAACTCTCAATGTAGATATTTGGGGTTCCCCTCAGGAAAAAGGCCGATGTCCTGCTGGGCTCCCCTACAGTAGCTCTCATCCAACCATTTCCAGTTCCAGGCTCAGGGCTTCTGACCAGCTCTTACTGCCTCACTCTTAAATATGAAATGCCAGCCCAAAGCACCAGACATTTAAGGCAAGCCTTAAACTGGAAGGAGTAAAACCTAAACAAATTAAGAAAAAGAGGAAAGCAGCAAGGAAGGGGAGGCGGGGAGGAAGGAAGGAAGGAAGGAGAGAGAGAATAAAGAAAAGAGAAAGAAAAGAAGAGAAATAAAGGAAGCCCTTGTGACTGGTCCAGGAGTTTGGACAGGCATGAAGCAATGACTAGAAATTGGATTAGGTATTGGGGCTCAGAAGCTGTGTCTTTCTTTCCTCCTATAATATCTAATAAAATGCTTCAAGATGTTCTAATGTTCATTGGAATTGAATTTTAGAAAGATTCGTTTATAAGAGCTGTGTACATGGATCCAGGGAGACAACTTTTAGAGACTACTGTATCCTCTATATACTACTTGCACTTTCTTAAAATATTTCTAGGCCAGATTTGTATTTCAGTTCAGAGAACAGCAAATTGTTCAGGAAGTGGTTTGTTCTCAGAAGATGGGGCCCAAGCTGGTATATGCTTTTTGTTCATATTCTTTTCCCCCTAGGTTTCAATCATTATTCCTCATCTTGTAAGCTCTAGTTTTTCTTTATTTTTATTTTTTATTTTTTTTAGTTTTTTCTTATTTTTTATTTTTTTATTTTTTCTTAAATTAGTCTTTATACTGTTATTCAGTCACAAGATATTTTTCCTACAAAGAGTCACTGGAGCCCTGTTACTACTGCCAGACCTGTGATGCCAGCATGTGATTCTGAGGGTCTGCTGTCACTTCTGGTACCCACCTCCCTAAACCTGAATCACATCACATCCTGAGTGAGGCCAATGATGTCTGGAAAACTCAAAAAACAAAAACAAAAAAAAGAATTTTTTCATTTTTTGTATTTCCAACAAGACCCTGGGCTGATTTGTTCCTGAGTATCTATGTTTCTCTTGCCCTTTGCTTTCCTGGCTGGAGTTGAGGGACAGTCTTTCAGGGTTCCTGACTCTCCCATGAGTTCAGTTGTTCCAACTTGACCTAAGGTGTCTTGTGCCTTAGGCTTAAATCTAGGAATCACTGTTGTTCCTACTTTCTGGTCATTATGGCTTAGACAAATGCAGCAAAATATCTTTATAAAGATGATTTATGTTTTTCAGGTTATGTTTTCCAATTACATGATATTTTGAATTCAAAATATCAATCCGTATTATCATTTGAGTTTACTGGAAATTTTGACTATATACTTTGTTCAAGTAATTATATTATTTTTATGATAATTACAACTAGAGTTTGTCTTCTTCCAAATGTATTTGAAATAAATGAAATTAAATATAAAGAAAAAATGGGGCAATTAGGAACAAAAATATATTGATGCAGTTTGAAGGAAGCAGAGAGGAAACATACGACTAGATGCTCAAGATGGTCCCATTAATACAGTTCACTACTGAAGCCAGCTTTCAGTTTCCTGGCTGCTAAGTGAAAGGGAAAACATGTCATATTGGATAGATTCTACTTCCTGACAGATGAAAGCATGCACATTTGTCTGCAGAAGCAACATTTTTCCTTAACTTAAACACAAATAGAAATTTTCTGTCTAGCCTTATAGAAAGATTTTTGAGTGAGATAATAAATGACGTTTTCCACTAAAATTTAATAAAATTTTATGAATAATCCTCTCTCTAGTAACAGTTCAAATAGTTTGCATTACCTATTTTTTCCACACTTTTATCTGGATAATAAAAATAGCTCAGAGGAATAATGTAGGGCGTGATATCTTTCATCTTGACCTACACTTTTTGATTTCCTGATCAGGGGTCCAAATGAGGAGAATCAGAATCAAATCTGTTAAGTGATACAAATGAGATGAGCTGCCAAAGATTGGGATTTCCAACCCCTACAGTGTGGGTTCAGCCACAGTCATAGAGAGTAGAGTGGAAGAGAAACTGAGGATGGGCAAAGCCGGTCCTCTCATTCACAAGTGGAAAAACTGAGGCGGGGGGAAGATGTGAACCTGGTGGTCCAGGGGGCTGGATGTGCCGCTCCAGCATCTTGACAACCTCACTCCTGTCTCACAGCAGAGGACCACGTGCTCTCCACTCTCCATCCTCACCACCAAGCCTTATCTTTCAACCCCAGAAGAGATGACACATCAAATTCAGGAATTGTAATGAAGCTCAATATAGTCAGTAAAATCCAAACTTTGTAATTTTGCTTGAAGTTAATGTGACATGTGTCTTTTATAATCCTCTCATATTCAAAGTTCGTGAACTTTGGGAACAGTCTCAGTGTAATATCTTTTCAATAAAGTTGATTTATATAGCATATAACTAAAGGTGATTTACTTTTACACGAGGTTGTAACACATCCCACAAATCAGAAAAAAAATGATTTATCAAACCATATGCCTAATTCAAATTTAGTGGTTATCCTCATGACACATATTAAATATTAGGTTTAGTGATATTTTCTTCCAATTAGTAAGAATCTGTTTACATCAGTATGCTGTTTTTTCTACTTCACCCAGCTTCAATTTGTCAAAGAAGTGATCTAGAAATTTCAGAATGAGGCTTGAAGGATTCCTTGCTTGTATTTTCTCCTTTTCCTTCTTCTCATCGTCACCTCCCACCCCACTCCCGTGTAAATTTCCTACAAAGCCTGTTCTCTGTAGAAGCCTGTAAAAATATCTCATTACCTCGCTGCATCTATTAAACAATGGGAAATTAGCAAGCTCTGACATTGAGATTCATTCCCACTTTTTAGTGCATTCTGTCTGCTTGGAGTATAGCAATTCTTGTTGCTCACAAGAAAGCATGGGAAGGTTACTTGTTTAGTTAAAAACATGACACTGAGCAGCTGTCCCTCGAAAGCCCCCAAAATAGAGACAGCTCTGTTTGCTGATATTTCTTTCTTCTTCTCTGCCTTGCTCCTTGGCTCACCAAGGCACAGATGCAGGGGTTGGTTATTTAGGCCACTATCCAGAGGGATTATTAAAATTCTCTTGAGCAAAATTTTCCAAAAAACAAATGCATTTCATAAATGTATATTAATCTGTTTAGCTTCAGATAATGAAAACACAGAACTCTGGTAGGAATCAAGTGGCTGCTGAAGCCCAAGCCCCGCCCCCAGGAATGTAACCGAAGGCGCTGAGGTGTTGGAATGTGGCCTTGGTGCTTCAGGGGAGGTATTTTGAATGCAAAAGAACAGATCCAAATCAGGGATCTTTCAATTTGGGAATGGCAGCTAAGTTCTGGTCTCTGTGTGTCCTAAAGGACAGGAGAGGACACCCTGGGTCACGCCTGAACTTTCAGACCCAGGCTTCCCTGGGACAGAATTTTTGGTAAATGCCTCAGCTGGTGGTTGCTAGTGAGGCTGTGAGGCGTAGTGTCCTCGGTCCCCCCTTGTTTAGCGGCTTGCTGGGTCCCTGCTGACCGCCACATGCGTCAGGACAGGGCTGGCCCTTGGTTCCTGAGCACAGACTTCGAGTCTATTCACTGCGTTCTCTGCAGAGGCAGCCCAGGCTCTGGGCTCTGAAAGTAAAGTCAGGCTGGGTCTATGTCCATTGTTCACTTACTGATGTCCAACGTGTACGTGTTTCTGTGTTTGAAGAGAGGTTTGCACTGCTCGCACGGAGATGGGGCCATTAGACGTCTCTTTTGGATTGCTGTGTTTAGACCCTACCAGCCCAGGTTGCTGGTGATCTTTAGCAACTGACTCAATCTCCAAGAGCCTATTTCTTCTTCTGCAAACAGAGAAAATAACAACCTGTCCTACAAATTTCAAAGGACTCTCCTTTCAAAGTAAATAGATAACCAGATAGAAATGAATTTGCAAATATTAAAGCTACAAGAATTTAAAGAATAGATTATATACTAAACATAGTGAAATCATCCTGAATATTTTAAAAATACAAAAAACAGAATATATTTTAGATTAAACTGATTTATAATGAGATGGATATAAATGGAAATATATTATGTTAGGTCTATGATTTAGACCCATAAGAATATTTTAAAATAGGTTTATTTTTGCTGACTTGGAGCACAAAATGATGTACTTTTCAGTAAAATACTATAATTCTTATATATTTTCCACAATGTGACCACATTGTGGAAAATATATAAGAGAAACTTATTCAAATATCAGGTCTTACAAACTCGTTTACACTGGAATTTCTGTTTTGTTACATCCTCATTTTCACCTTTGGTTTATATACAACATCTGCATTCCATGTACCCTGGGGCAGCAGGACCACTGGCTGATAAGATAGATCAATTTGAGGCTGGATATAAATCAGACTGATCTTAACGTAGGATAACCTCTAACAGAGAAGCAACCTTTAACCTTCTGCATGATGACTAGATCCAGTTCCCTCCATTTCCCCAGAAATTAATCCAAACTGATCCGTGTGCATTCATCTCAGTGACTTTCCACCGAGGCTGTTTCTCGGTTGCTCCTGCTGGAATGAAACCAAACCTCTTTCTTCGGGAATGTTCCATTGGTAAGGTTCAGAGAGGAGAGCTTCAGTTTGCAGACCTCACACCAAGTGATTACACAAGTGAGACACGGGCATCCATCCCTCCCACCCAGACATCTAAGTAGGCTGTTCGATTCTGTCACTTTGCTAAGTGTTGATTTCAGAGCCCATCTGCAAACTGAAACATGCCAAGTGTATCTTTGCTGATCCTTTCTGAGTTGCTGCTACAGCTTTTAAATATTTAGGGTCAAATGTGTTTTTTCAAGTGTAACCTGTATGACCTGTGTCATTTTGTTAATATGATCAGTAGTGGAAGTGACAGTCTTGGCAGTAAGGACAGAAGGAGAAGGAAGAGTGGCAGCCACTACCTACCAAACGCCAGACTCTGTGCCGGGAGCTAAACGTGAATTACTAATAATCTCAGCAAAGTGCCACAGGTTTATTTTTACCATCCTCATCTTGTCCATGAGAAAACCATCAGCTGATTTGAGCCTGCATTTCAATCGAATCCAAATCCCAGAGTCCTTCCAACTCTTAAAACAGCTAATACAGCTCCATAATGACAAAGGAGTCATAAAAATATATCTGGCTTGCCTGGATGGAGGCAGATAATTCTAGAAGCTTGCAGAAACTAGGAAGGATCCTGCTCTCATGGGCCTCTGCATCCTTTCTTGCCCTTCTGCATGATCCGAGGCTCTTTCAGACCGTGTCTGTGTGTGGCGTCGAATAAGAAATTGTTCTAGTGGCTGGTGATTTGATTGCGTCTGACGTTCCAACCAGAACTGTTATAATGTGACTAGCAAAGAGGTGCATGATGAACGTGGCTTCCTCTTCCTGGGCGCGGGGTGGGGGGGTGGTCAGCAGCCCTGCCTCTGTGGGCCTTTTCTCTGGGTCGTGTGTATCTTCCCCAATGCTGTTCTGTACCAGAAATCTACCATGCTCCACAAGTGTCCCCCATGGCGGGAGGCCCTAGGCACTGATGGATTTGAGATTAAAAAGATACTAAGGAAAAAATGGGAGGAAGACAGCTCTGCCTACAGCACTGGGACCTTTACTGCCCTTCACAACCCCAAACCTGATTTGCCTACCGGCCCACTGACTACACCTGGATGGAATGGGAAGCTGGTGTGGGTTGGTGTGTGCTTTAAGACACCCAGAGTTTCTTAGGGCTTTGTTGGATAGCTGCCACACAGCTGTAGCTTTCTGTAGGCCATGGCCAGGATATATTCAGGACAGAATGCCATGAATAAACTCCAAGTCAATTTTATTTGGGAGAGGAAGCCAGGAGAAGAAAATGGAAGCCTTCCTGAAAACAATATGTTAAAAGAGAAAAGATAATCTAGCTCTACTTACTGCATGAAGAATTGAGGACATTTTGTTTGATTCACATCCTATTTATCTTCCATTCCACTCTTTAGGAAATAACTCTGAGAATAAAAAATGTGGGAAAATCTGAATTAGCCTTCCTGAGGGAAGCTGGAGGAGAAACTTATTCAAATACCAGCATCTTTGGAGGCTTTCTCCTATGCATGGTCTTGATGGAACATTAAAGTATGGACGGCCAACTTGAAAGTCACCTGCCAGAGGACTGGCATAGCTCCTCAGCAAGAGGTGGGACAGATCTTACACTCACAGTCTTTCTTACGTTAGTGGTAAAGGTTGAATGTGATTTTGATGATTAATGTCACTGGGAAAGTTCTATTTGAATCCTTAGTCACTGTGGGTTGTGGTGACCATAGAACTCAGGACTATAGGTTGTTGAAATTTGCTAAAAAACAAACAAAAAAACCCAATTCCTTGATTCAAAGGCAAAAGCAAAGTAATTAAATTCTTACTTAAAGGGGAGAAGACATGGTTTCCATTAGAAAAGAAGTAAATATGGAAGTAAACTTAGCTGTATTAGAAAGTGAGAAAGCAAAGCCAAAGTGAGAAAGGAGCTGGCAGTGATAAAGAATATTCTGAACTAGAACGGATGTGAACACAATTGTCAAAGGCATTATAAGGAGTAAAATTGCAAAGTCAAACCATGATAAGGAGTAAAATTGCAAAGTCAAACCATGCAGAATATAAGTCAACAATAAAGATATCTTTATTTACAGAAACAGTAATGGGCCAGATTTGGCCCACAGGCTTGGTTTGTGCATCCTTTGAGCTATATCGTGCTATGTGGCTGTTGTTTAAATATGGTGGTTACTTCATGCACTTCTTTAGGTACTTCCTTCCCTGTAGCTTAATAACAATAATAAACATTCATTGACTTTCCGTGATCCAGAAAAGGGGTTAAGTGTTTTAGATAAACAATTTAATAGCGCTTGTAACAACCCTGTGAACTGAGAATTGTCCAAAGTAACCAACAGTGGGTGTCAAGGCGAAGATACCATTCCGCGCCCAGGTGACTCCCAAGTGTGAGGGCTTAACCACGGAACCCTCATCTCCTCTTGGGATGTGGCATTTTAATCTATCACAAATATAAAACAGAGGTAAATTTGTCTCATGGTGGGATACAGAAATTCAAGTAGATTTTTCTGAAACAGAAAGTCGGAATTTTCTTAAAAAGAAAGCCAGAAATTAAAACAAAGTGGACATGGACAAAACAAGAAAAGGCATCAGAATGGACATGCATACTAATGAAAAACTGTAAGCAACTGAAAGCTGTCATTGCTTTGATTCACTCCTCATTCGGTACTTCCACAGGAGGATGAGATAGTCCACCTACAGTTAAACAATCCAGTGAGAACTTTTACTCACATCCTATTTTGTCTGAGGGTCAGAGCTGTGTACAAGTGGCCTGAGCCCAGTTGAAAAGTCCTTGGAATCTGAATTCCTACCTGTAGGAACTTATTTCTTTTAGGGAAACATTGTCTTTTCTTTGCAGTCCTCTTTTAAATCTGTGCAACAGAGAACTTTGTTTTCCTAATAGAGCCCTAGGAAAAATAAATTTAGCATTTCACTTTTTTCCCCCACTTCTTTTTCTTTCCCTCACTTTCTAAATTCCTGTGAGTGCTTCATCTTGGTTTCAGTTTTGTGTCAATTTCCAAAATCAATTTTTAACTCTTTAAATCTCAAATCTCTCAAAGTGAATTATAAATGCCTAAAATAATTTTGTAATCATCACTCCAGGAGCATTTGGAAAGGCTTACAAAATGTAAATAGAAGTTCATTTGATGATGAATAGTAAAAATGAGGCAATACTCATTTATGCTCAGGTATCTTCCAGTCATATCACATCATAAAAAGAAATAAATAATTAAGAAAAAATAAAATATTAAAACAATCTGACTAGAAACAGAAAGTACTTTTATTTAATGAGGACTTCCTCCTCCCTTGTTTTTAGTAAGAAACTTAAATTGTTGGTTTAATCTTTTTCTTTAGTATCTAAATATGTTGGGTTGGGAAAAACCCAAATTTATTTTCCAAGCACCATTAATTCTTAAATGTAAACACCTGTTTTCAGGGAAAGTGGAAACATAGGATATTTAATGAGGTTGTTCTTAAGTCATCAAAGCATTGCTTGCTAGGACTATTTGATATTAAAAAAAAATCAGTATCTTTTCTTATTAGCTCTTTCTTCTTTCTCACTTTTTGCTTTTCTCAGTCTATGTAAGACTTGCCATGAGAAGGATGAATGTTAGATCTAATCTATTTTAGTGTGGTTTACACACACCAGAGACCCATCCAGGCACTTCTGTCCACACATGTATAATATGGGTCCCTACTGCTCTTTCTAGCCTCTCACTGCCCATCTTTTGAGTTTTGTCCCCCTTTTCTTCATCTATCAGATTTTGAACACTGGGAAGATAAAATGTCAAATCAATTTTTTTTACTTTTTAAAAATATTTTGGCTTAAAAATTGATAAAAGATTTAAGATATGAATTGCCAAGAGCCAAAGGACAAGTGTCATTAATTATATCCAATCAGCTCTTAATTATTTGCATCAATACCTTGCCTTCATGGATATTTGAGAGATAGTAAAAAAAGTCGGGGGCTTCCCTGGTGGCGCAGTGGTTGAGAATCTGCCTGCCAATGCAGGGGACACGGGTTCGAGCCCTGGTCTGGGAAGATCCCACATGCCGCAGAGCAACTAGGCCCGTGCGCCACAACTACTGAGCCTGCGCGTCTGGAGCCTGTGCTCCGCAACAAGAGAGGCCACGACAGTGAGAGGCCTGCGCACCGCGATGAAGAGTGGCCCCCGCTTGCCACAACTAGAGAAAGCCCTTGCACAGAAACGAAGACTCAACGCAACCCAAAAAAAAATAATAATAATAAAAAATAAAAATAAAAATAAATAAATAAAACTATAAAAAAAAAAAAAAAAGTCGGGGTTCCCTGGTGGCGCAGTGGTTGAGAATCTGCCTGCCGATGCAGGGGACACGGGTTCGAGCCCCAGTCTGGGAAGATCCCGCGTGCCGCAGAGCAACTGGGCCCGTGGGCCACAATTACTGAGCCTGCGCGTCTGGAGCCGGTGCTCCGTGACAAGAGAGGCCGCGATGGTGAGAGGCCCGCGCACCGCGATGAAGAGTGGCCCCCGCTTGCCGCAACTGGAGAAAGCCCTCGCACAGAAACGAAGACCCAACAGAGCCATAAATAAATAAATAAACAAAACAAAAACAAACAAACAAAAAACCCACAGTGCCTGGGTCTCACCTACAAAGATTTAAATTTAATTGGTTGAGGGTGAGGCCTGCACATGGAGATTTAAAAAAAAAAAAAAAAAAGTCATTCAAGTTTTGACATTACCCTGTGAGACCAGGTATGGTTCTAAATAACATGATAAATGAGTTAAGGGAATGCCAGAGAAGGCGTAGAAAGCTAAAGTATTTGCCTCCACACTTGTTTCCTTTTTGCAAAAGCAGCCACTGATTGTTTGCTGAAGTGCATTCAATTCGCACTAGAAATAATTTTCACTTGTATTTTATACATACGTTCACCAGCAGCAGATTTGAAAAAGTGCTAGCTCAAGACCAGTCTCATTACTCAGCCATAAAAAGGAACGAAATTGGGTCATTTATAGAGATGTGGATGGACCTAGAGTTTGTCATACAGAGTGAAATAAGTCAGAAAGAGAAAAATAAATATCGTTAGTTAACGCATATATGTGGAATCTAGAAAAATGGTACAGATGAACCTATTTGCAGGGCAGGAATAGAGACGCACACATAGAGAATGGACATGTGGACACGTGGGAAAGGGGAGGGTGGGAGGAATTGGGAGATTAGGATTGACATATACACACTACCATGCATAAAATAGCTAGTAGGAACCTGTTGTACAGCACAGGGAGCTCAGCTTGGTGCTCTGTGATGACCTAGATGGGTGGGATGGGGGACGTGGGAGGGAGGTCCAAGAGGGAGGGGATATATGTATACATATAGGTGATTCACTTCGTTGTACAGCAGAAACTAACACAACATTGTAAAGCAACTATACTCCCATTAAAAAACAAAAATACACCAAAAAAAAAGACCAGTCTCAAAAGTTGTATAATATTTACTTAATTTAAACTCAACTCAAAATAAATTTTAAAATGTCCAGGCAAATGCAGAAGGTAGAATGCACATATATAATATTTTCCCATTTTCAGTGTTCTTTATTGGGTCATCACACCAATGCTGATTATTAATTTTATTTCTGGATGTCCCATTTTCTCAGCTGCTTTTTTTCACTTTTTCCTCCCCCATTGTCACAGGTATAAAAACATCCCAAACTCTTTTCTGAACTGAGCTGCCAAAGAAAGATCTTGGAGTGGAGGCTCCCGGCCTTTCTCCCATCCCTGGATGCGTCTACTTCTCACAAGGAGACGGATATCAACGTTCCGCTTCTCTGCTCTAGGTCTAATTTTTCTTTTCTGTTCAGTTATTGTTCATGGTTTTTGCAGAAAACAAACTCACAGAAAACAAACTCACAGTAAACCTGAGGAAGGCTTATTATGAGGCTTTAATATTGATGGAGGTGGACTCAACCACAATATACTAGACAATTAGCCTAAAAATCCTGATTTCTGAGCTTAAACGTAACTAGACTTAGTATAGTCACTTGTCTTCAGTTTGCTCTTTCCAAAGCGAAGGAGTGAAAATCATACCTTTATTAAATCTATATCCATAGATTTTCTTAGCAGTCTAATACATACCATCAAGTTTTCTTTGAATTAAAATGTCCTTCCCTAAAGAATTTAAACATCTACAGACATTGTAAAGTTAACTTTAATCAATCACCAGTGAGAGGGGACCCTAATTTTCCTACTTTGCAAACCATGATCAGTACTATTCTACTGCAAACAAAATTAATTTTCTATTAGCTTAACCCAATTCTATTTGAAAAATTAAAGAACTAAAAACTGTTCTAGTCAGAAATTCCCTTGACTCACAAATCCACGGTGCTTTACTTACACAGGCCTCCCCTGAGGGGTGTGCAATTATGTTGGAGACATGTCTGCCTGCCATCCTAGGATTGGTGTCATGTATGACCATGTCATTTAAGGTCAGATAAACCTTACAGATGACACCATATTTAAAGGTTTTAAAATACCATATTAGCATGACCAAAGTACTGGAAAACAGAATTCTATTGCTAAGCAATGCTGAGAATCTATAAAAATTGGATGTTTAAAAGCTACTCATCCATTTTAGATGGATAATTTTGGATTTTACTGAACTTATTTTAAATAAAAACCTAAAGATGATACTATCTCTGTGGAATTCCACCTGCTATAGCACAATCTACCTTATGGCTACCTTTACATGATGAAACATGTTTCATACAGTGGTAAACTCTATAAATTATGAAACAAAGGTACATGTGATGAGTATGCAATTATGACAAAAAACTGGACATCATACAAGAGCTAAGTAACTAACATGCAATGATTTTATAGTTCCTATATCCCAGGGGTATCTCAGAGAGCATTACTTGAAAATCTCATGGTTCAGATGGCTATCGATAAAATACAATTTGAACTATGAAAATTAGTGCCAAAATTTTGAGATTCTTTGCTGTCAGCAATTAGTTATTTAGACAACCTTTTGTACTTAGATTATGTGGACTGTAGAATTTCTAGGAATTGAAAAAGGCAATTTCATAAGTAACTTTGGAAACCAGCATAGCATATCTGGGGATAAGAATATTACATATAAACTTATATATCTAAATGAAAACATGACAGATTTTTGTGGAGTCAGTCTCACTGCTTTAATCAGATTCCAAAATGTAAAACTCTTTCAACCAAATGAAACTAAGTCACACTGGTTTTTAAATGTGTGGTTAGTCTGAAGAATTCTTTGAAAGGAGGGGTCCAAGTAATATATTCAGTATCTTTCCTTTGCCAATTCATCACTACCTAATGTCCCCTCTTGCATTGACATGGATTTCTTTATCGACAGGTTACGTTTGCCTGATTTTGGCCCATACAAAATTATCACTGTTTCCTTTAGGGAGAAAAATGAAAAGTAAAAAGATTGCTTTACTGTCTTGCTGAGCCTCGTTTAATGGATATTGGTAAAATAATCACATAACTACATTACTTATAAAACCACTCATAATTTGAGGCAAGGCAACGGCTTAGTTGGCTGCCAAAGGTTAGAAACTACAAAATCCATAGAAAACGTCCTGATTTTGTTGGTGGTAAATTAATAAAAATCTCCCAAACTATTAGTACGTTACTCGGTTCACTGAATACAAATCCATGATAGGGTAAAAAGTAAAATATCTCTACTGAATTCCAATTATGTCAACTAAATCAGCCTTTTCTTCTAAGTTAAAAGATTTTAATGGCTAAGACCCACCCACCACTCCTTCACATTATTCACAACGTACTCTGTGTCATATCTGGTGGTCTCTTTGTATACAAAAGTAAGTAAGACTGAGTCTTTGCTCTCAAGATGCTCTAAATCTTTGGGGATCATGGGGAGTCTTCTTTTCCAGAACAGTTACCCCTTAATAATGATAACATTTAACAGCAAGAGCAATAGAAACAGCAGCAGTAACAATAATACTTTTATTTCAGTTCAGCTTTCATTTCTCAGTAACAAAGATATTTTTGTAATGTGTGTGTGCATGTGTGTGCACACAGGCGTGTGTGTGTGTGTAATCCAAAGAACTGGACTTGAAATGTAATTCTCAAGGTCTGGAACAATACACAGCAAATTCTGGGGGATCCTGAGCCAGTTACTTGAGTTCCATGTCTCTGTTTTTTACTTAATGAGGATTTCTCTAATAATTAATTCCCAAAGGTCTTGTCCTCTAAGTCTGTTTGCCAGCAATATTCTGTTGGTGTCTTTGTTTTTTTTCTCAATGCTTTAAAATGTTTATTTTTAAGTAGTCTGTTGATGTCTTAGGGTCAGTCTCTAACAGATCTATATTGCAAGGATTCAAAGAAAGAGAAGACCTTTGTGGACTAAGTTGGGAAACTACCCCAAGGACAGCAGATCAGTTTCAACACTTTGTTTCGGTCTAAAACAGATTGTGTTTTCTCCACACCCCCAACAGAAAATAGTATTACTTAGCAATTCTAGGCACGTCTTTCTTTCAAGAAATTCCTTGAAACTCCCAGAATAATTGTAAATGAAATTCATAAAGAGGGAAAAACACTGTTATGAGGCGGGTGTACATCAGCATGTGGGCAGGATTTAGCTGAGCCCCTTTTTCCTATTGAAGAACTGATCAGACGACTTGACAGCTGGAGTTTACATGATTGTTGTACAATAAAACAGCACTACTGCTACCTTTTGCTGTGCTCCAAATGCCAAGTGCAATTTTGAATACTTTTTCTCCTTGATAAAAATACGCTCTCTTCATAAAAAGAGAAGATAGACACATCTTAGAAATGAGTGTGCTCCTACAGAATGCAACATGCATAAAAAATTAAAGCGAAATTGAACTTGTGACATATAATTAAAAAAGAAAGGAAAAACCTATTGAAGTTTAATGGCTGGATTGTAAGAGAAGCCTTACACAACATAGTGGGCCCTATGAGGTCTGAGGTAAATGGATTGCAGGATGTATAGTTGGAGCTCAGCTGTGAACACTGTGATATTTTGAGAAAAAAGGATTGAATGCACATGGCTTTGTTGAACCTCTCTCAGAAATCCTAACAAATCTGACCATTTCAGTTGCCAAAGATGGCATTAAGAAGTGCAGAATACAAAATAGATGTAATATCCAAAATATATAATATAATTAAATTACAGCCCTTGCTTAGGTGTTTATTATAGTCTCGTATGTTAAACTCTTATTTTTGGGGTGAATGAAAAGAGAAACCCAAATAAATTTTCCCTTTTTGTATAGGGCTGTGATGGCCTGATTTGGAACTTTCGTGAAATTGTGAGTAGATTAAATAGATACTTTTAGTTCAAAACCAACTAGAGCTTAAATTTGAGTTTGTGTTTTTCCTGGGCTCTTAACTGCTCCAACATATATTAGAACCTGTTTACAGCTAAGGCATATTGAATTCAAGAATATAGTAATAAGTAACCTAATTTTGTCAGTCCCTTTAATAACATTAGTAGTCTCAAATTCATTCGTTTATTAAATCAACATTTTTGTAGCACCTATTGTATACGAAACACTGCTTTAGGTGTTAGGGATACTGTAGTAAATAAAACATGTGAATGTCTTGATTACATTCTTTAAAGGGGATAGAAGGTTTTAAAAGGGGGATGGTAAGTAATTAATAAGTAATGTTAAAGGGGAAAATAAAGCAGGGGGAGGGCATGAAATGTTAAAGAGTGGGAGTTAGAATTCTGGATTTGATAGCTAGTCACTGAGAAGATAACTTTTGAGTAAAGATCTGGAGGCACTGGAGCTAGCCACATGGATATTTGTTGGTAGGGCATTCCAGGCAGTAGGACAGCATGTGCCAAGGGCCTGAGGTAGAAGTGTGCCTGGAGTTTGAAGAACAACAAGAACACCTGTGTGGTCAGGTGTGGTCAGAGTCAATCAGAGGACAATAAGGGATACTGGCAGAAACATGACATAAACCAGGCTTCAGAGGGCTAGTGGTGAATAGAAAAGTCTTTGGCTTTGACTTAGGAAGGAATGGGAAGTCTACATCATTCTTCAAGTATTGCAAACCTCTTTCGTGAAGAGCTAGATATTTAGGGGGACAGACAGTCTTTGTCACAACTCCCAACTCTGCATTTGTAATACCAAAAAAACAGCCAGAGATAATACAAAAATGAATGAATATGGTTATATTACAATAAAAATTTATTTACAAAAATAAGTAGAAGATGGGATGACATCAGCAAGATGGCAGAATGTGAAGCTACAGGACCTCAATTAATGACAATATATAAGCTAGAATACCTCTGTGAGAGCTCTAGAGACAAGTTGAGAAGCTATAGCACCCAGCCCATTATAAAATCAAGAGGGGATTCCAGTGAAAGGGGTAGGAAAATTTGCATCATTTGTTATATGTCTGTTCCCCTCCCCCTAGCAGCCTAATGCAGGGCAACTTAGAGGAAACCCCTTGTAGGGGGCTCCTTCCTTGGGATGGAGACAAAATAATGGACCTTGTATCCAACATTATGCTTGTCTGGGGGCTGCCTGAGGGACTGGTTTCTGTCTCACCTGACTCAGAACACTGATGGAACCAGTGCCAGAGTTTGGGAGCTGCTGAAAGCAGAGGTAAGCATGCAGCACATGAGAATTGCTGTTCCTCAAGCAGATACCAGGGGGAGCAAGATGTGAGAAAAGGCTTGAGAGGTCCTAGAGCCTCCAGCTGGGTTGATAAGTGAAAAATTATTTTTCCCTGCACAAAGAATTTTTTTTAAATTCCCAAATCCCAACAAAAGATCACAAGGCATAGAAAGAAATAGGTTAGCCTGGCCTAATGGAAGGAACAAAATAAAACTCCAGAAACTGACTCTAAAAAATCAGATCCATGACATACCTGACAAAGAATTTAAAGTAAAGATGTTCATAAAGATGTTCAATGAGCTAAAAGAGAGCAACAGACAGACAACGAAACAAAATCAGGAAACAATGAATGAATAAAATGAGAGTATCAACAAAGAGATGGAAACTGTATAAAAGAACTAAACAGAAATTCTGTGGTAATCAGTACAATAACTGAATGAAAAACTCATTAGAGGTTCAACCACAAACTTGGTAGGAAGAAGAAAGAATCAGTGGACTTGAAGATAGGTCATTTGAAATCATCCAGAGAGAGGAGCAAAAAGAAAATAAATAAAAGTAAAAAGACCTATGAGACTTATGTGACATTATCAAGTGGGCCTAACATACATTATGAGGATTCCAGAAGAAGAGGAAGAGAAAGGGGCAAAGAGCTTATTTGAAGAAATAATGGCCCCAAACTTCCCAAATCTGGGGAATGAAATGGACATAGAGATTCAATAAGCTCAAAGAAATAGACAAGGAAAAATCCAAAGAGGATCACACTGAGACAGTATAATCAAACTGTGTAAAGTCAAAGTCAAAGAAAGAATCTTGAAAGCAGCAAGAGAAAAGTGATTCACCACATACAAGGGAGCCCCCATAAGACTATCAGTGGATTTATCAGCAGAAACCTTGCAGGCCAGAAGGGAATGGAATAATATATTCAAAGTGCTGAAAGAAAAAAAAATGCTGTCAACTAAGAAAACTGTATCTGGCAAAATTGTCCTTAAAACTAAAGGAGAAGTTAAGACTTTCCAAGATAAACAAAAGCTGAGAGAGTCCATTATCACTAGACCTGTTCTACAAGAAAAACTAAAGAGAATCCTTCAAGTTGAAATGCAGTTGTGGTAAACAGCAACACAGAGCCGTATGGAAATGTAAGATTCTCTGGTAGAGTGTGTGTCACTTTGGACTAGCCACATTTCAATTGTTCAATAGCCACAAGTGACTAGTGACTACCATATACCATGCTGTACTGCATAACTCTAGAGGTTAGAATGTCTAATTTATTCCTTCCTTCCTTTTTCTTTTTTTCTCCCTTCCTTCTTCTCTCCCTCCTTCCTTTCTTTTCTTTCTTTCTTTTTCTTTCTCTCTCTCTCTCTCTTTCTTTCCTTATTTCTCTTTCGATTGTCTAGCATGGGTTTATGCACTTATGTTTGTAAACTACATTGTACTGACAATCATGAGAGCTCACAATAAATCCAGATTAAATCAGTGCCTCTGAGACTAGATTTTAAAAAGTAGTAGAGGAGGTTTGGCCCATGGGCAATAGTTTGCCAACACTTCTATTGGTTACATTTGTGATTTCATTTGACAGATGAAATAACTAAGTCCCAGAACAGTGAAGAAACATTCCTTAAATAACCTAACTAGTTAGAAATGCTGCTAGGACTCAAATTCGGGTCATTATGATTCCAAATTCTTTCAACTACATTATGTTTCCTTCATAAAGACCTTTTTGTTTTTGTAGACCAGTGGTTCTTAGAGTGTGGTCTGTGGAACTCTTTCAGTGGTTTCATGAGGTCAAAACTATCCTCATAATAATACAACATCTTTGTCTTTTTCACTGTGTTGACATTTGCAATGATGATGCAAAAGCAATGCAGGGGAAGGGAGTTATGACCCTGCTGGCACCGAAGCACAAATCAGGGCAGCAGCACCAAACTGTACTAGTATTCATTGCATTTCCACCAGCACATACTCACAGGGATGTAAAAAGCCATTTTCATCTAAGAATGCCCTTGATGAAGTAGTGAAAACTATACATTTTATTAAATCTCAATCTTTAAGTACATGTATTTGCAATATTCCATATGACCAAATGGAAAGTACTCATAAAGCACATATGCTGCCTAACACAGAATGACTTCTTCTTCCAGGAAAAGAACTTGAGTGATTGAGTTGGGAGCTGAACTAGCAATTTTTTTCATGAAACACCATCTTACTTGAAAGAATGACTGACAAACTATGGTTATTTTTTTTTTTGAGATAGAATTTTTTTCTGCTTTATTGAAGTATAACTGACAAACAAAATTGTAAGATATTTAAAGTGTAAAATGTGATGATTTGAAATATGTATGCATTGTGAAAGGTTTCCCCCATCAAGTTGATTAACACATCAATTACCTCACATTTAATTTGGATATTTGGCTGACATTTTGGGGGGGGAGAAAAAAGAAGTGAGGCTGTTACTTCAAGAAAACAGCTGACAGGATTTGCAGCCAATGAAAAAAGCTTCCAAGTGAA
Organism: Balaenoptera acutorostrata; assembly: GCF_949987535.1. Taxonomy (NCBI): domain Eukaryota; kingdom Metazoa; phylum Chordata; class Mammalia; order Artiodactyla; family Balaenopteridae; genus Balaenoptera; species Balaenoptera acutorostrata. The sequence goes on along the minus strand of NC_080066.1, from coordinate 9,707,461 downwards.
AATTAGAATTTTGAAAAATGTGTGTCTGCCACTGTGAGCTTGACAGCTTCCCAATATTTAAAGACTATTCTGATGAGATCAGTGGCAAATTTAGCCACTGTAATTTCAAAATATTAAATAGTGAACTCTGTCAACATTTGGAAGATCTGCATAACTTAGCAATCAAATATTTTCCAAATTACCAGTGCTTGATGTTGCAAAATCATGTGTGAGTTTAAAGGTTCCTTCAAAGAGTGAGACAGAACATTGGATTTTAATGTAAGTGAGGGCAGTAGATCTGGGTTTCAGATCTACTTGGCAATTAACATTTAAGAAACTACCATTTGTCAAGTTTTAATGCAATATCTAAGAAAAATTTCCATAAAGATTTTTAGTAGGTCATTAAATGTGCCTCCTTTTTGAAATTACATATATATAGATGAAACCGGATTTTTCATATGTTTTAAACAAAACAACATATGACAACAGATTGAATGAAGAAGTAGGTATGAAAACTATGATGTCTTCTATTAAGCCAGACATTGCAAAAATATAAAACACTGTAATTCTTCTCCCTAATTCTTTTTTGTTTTGAAAGATAATTATTTTTCATAAAAAGTATGTTCATGCATTTATCATCTTATTTTAAATGCATTAATATAATTTTTAAAATTTCTCAGATTTAATTTCTAATATTGTAAATATTGTTTGGTATAACCCTCATAAACTCAAGCTGACCATGGTCCTTAAGAATCCTTAAGGGTGGTAAGGGGATCTGAGATAAAAAAGCTTGAGGATTACTATTGTAGACAGGTGTAGAGAGTATGTGTGTTGCACAGTAAACTCTCAGTTAACTAGAGGAAGGCGTGAAGATTGTCTATTAACTGGCCTGTGTTTCCTTAGATCAAATTTAAGAGGAAAATGTAAATAATAAAACAAACCAATGTTGAATGTCTTCTCATTATAAAGTCAGCATAAATTGCTATGTATATAATTATATGTGATCAACTCTGATCCAATATAGGAAAGCAAAACTTTCCTTCCTACTTACAGGGGTTGTTATAAGAATAAACGATGACATAGAAAAAATGAAATATTAGACATACAATCTTTTGTTGCACATGAAAATGCAAATTTAAGTCAATATGATGTATGTTGAGACATTTCACAAATGTTGATCATCAGAAAAATTTCATTACGTAACTGATAAGCTCCTATTATTTGCCAGTACTGTATTAAACTCCACATATACACAGATGATGAAGACATATATTCATTATATTGTTCTTATTTATGAAAGATTTTCAACGATGGTTTAAGCAAAATAAAGGTCTATATTCAGCCCTTAGTTACTTAGGCAATTTTATTTCTAAGTCTTTGGGTAAACACTTTCCTGCATCATAAATTGATAAGTCCTCAGAGTCTCATTGAACATCTTTACATTCCTAACCACCTGAAATTGTATATTTTGTGTCATAAAACAAATTATATCCCCTCTGAAATCCCGGATTCCTTTGACATATTTCTTGGAGAGAAATAAATAGCTCCTACACAGGAAACTAACCAATGAAATAAACAGTACTAAGTGACCAACAACAGTAAAGCTATAAAACTTCTTTGTTTGCACCTAGTCAATTTTGGCCCTGGACAGAGGGGTGCCTTTTGCTGTAGATTCATTCACAATGGTTCCGTGGCCCTAAAACACAGGGCCACGCTCTCATTCTACCTCTGTTCTGCCAGGAAAGATTTTGCTTTGAATTGTGGAACTGAAATCTCATATTTAGCCCAAAGGAGAAGATATTCTTTGGCAGACTCTTGTTCTGTCTTTCCCCCTTTAGAGCTTAAAAGTCAGGTTTGGGGTTATGCTTTATTTTGTTTTTAGAAGGACACAACGTAGCATTTTTTTTTCTTTTCATTTTTTAACATACACAAAGCAGAGGTCTGGCAAATGCAAACGTGAGAAAGTGGAACTCCTGGGAGTGATAGGAGAGTTGTAAAAGAGCTCTAATTGTGGAAATATAGTTTTAACATCTTAAGTTTCAGGGGGTTTCAGAACATTCAGAGAATTGTTTGAATATTTGGACGATTGTCTATCAGTTCAACCCATGGCCCCCAAAGCAATCAAATGAGTCTGAAAATTGCAACTTCATTCACTGTAAGAAATCTGTGTCAGAAAGTATCAGAATATAACTCTTATTAGCTGTATTTACTTTTATGAACACCTTCCAAAGAACTGAAACCTAATCTGCATTTATTAATTTATTAACTTATTTTAATTATGGGGCTTGATTGCAAATAAATACTTTGCAGACAGGAGAGAACTCTTACTAAGGACCTGCAAAGAATCAATAGAGAAATGCTTATTACAGCCTGGAAAACAAAAGCCATAGGGTTCCTGATGAGTGTGTGAGTCTTGAACAGTTTATTTTCTTTTCTTTTTTGAATTTTTGAATTTTATTTATTTTTTATATACAGCAGAGTTTATTTTCTTTCTGTGCCGATAGCTCATTAGACAGATGAATTTCTCCCGTGATTACAACACCCACCAAAGGGCCAAAGCAGAGAGAAAATCCACCTTTGGTTGCTTTCAAATTAATCTGCAACACTTTGGGCCTCAGTAGGTGCCCAAGGCACAGTCTCACGCATGTTATTTTTAGTTGAAGGCTATTCTTCTGTCACAGGCAGCAAGATTGAAAACTGTCATGACTCTGAGCAAACCTGGTTATTTCAGAATACAGGCTCTCACAGCATTTCCCTCTAATGGCCCAGATTAGAAAAGAAAGGTTGTTTATACGTTTAAAAGGCCAAGGTCTCCTGAACCATCAAAGCAGTGGCTTGTGGTTTTAGAGCAACACAACTTCCTGCTGAGTGTAATGGGTGAGCATCTCCAGGCTGTGCTGGAGCTGGGCTGCCACTGGGCACTGATGTTAATTGGCCGTCTGCGAGGGCCACTCAAGCAGTGCATGGGCCTGAGCACTTTGTTTCGTTTGGAGTGAAACATACCCTAAGTAACAAAGGACCCGTACACCTTCAATGCCTCCTACCTGGACATTTTTCTTTTCAGTGGATGGACTTATAGATCAAATGCCATCTTGTCACCTCCCATTTCTGTAGTGGCAACTCTTTATAATATTTAAGGAATAATAATAATAATAATTCTTTGTAATTTGAATTTCACTCTCTGGAAGGATTTGTAGGAGAGAGAATATGTCAAATGTGTTTTATTAATCAAATTTTTGCTTACAGAAAGAATGCATGCAGGCATGAACACCCCCTCCCTGAGCCTGGTGACCTTTCTGACATTATGGGCAACTTGGGACTCACTTATGGTAGCTCCCAACCCACTCACCCTCTGTTTGTTTCTTCTACGCTTTGTGCACTAACAGGCAAGGTTACTTACCTGTGTGTTTGGTTATTGTTCCATAATGCATGCTCCGTTTATTTCCTTGAAATAAGCACCCGTCCTTAACGAGCTCATACTTATTGGGTAAAATAAGAGTACGCTTCTCAATGCATCTGTGTGCACAGCATCCCATGGCATCCATGCAAGACTTTTGTCTGAAGAAAGGAGGTAAAATCACAACAAAAAAAGGCACTGTCATTTATGTGAGTCTTAAATCAACTTGTAAATTTAAGGGGCTCTTTCTATATGAGGCAAGAATAGAACTGAAAAAGCTATGACTGGAAACTAAAGCTGGGCTATAAATATAACCTCATTTGTGAGGTAATTAACCAATAATGAGACTGTAATATTAAAACTACTTGTAGTTGTTTACAGCACACTTAGCACTAATAACTGATTTTTTTTCTAAGAAGTATGACTAAGTCATTTATTCTTTCTAGGCCTCCATGTCTTTGTATGGAAGGGACAGAATGGTTTCTAAAGCACCTTTCTATTAAAATTTTTGTGATGGTTCTATGATGTATGCGGGGTCCAAAATATTCCTATAATGTTGGAGTTTTATTAAAGTCAAGATTTAATCATAAATGTGGGGACAACGCAACAAAATAATTTGAGTCAGTTTCTATTCTCAAATGTTAAGATAAACCCAGGCAATTCTTTCCTTAGTACCAAATACAATTATCCTGTTTAAAAAGCTGTCTCCCTCTCACCTATGCTTCCACATGTTTCAAGAGTTGAGATGCTCAAGCTAAAATTACCTTAAATTCATGCATTTAAAAAAAAAATTTTTTTTTTTGGCCACACCTTGAGGCTGGCAGGATCTTAGTTCCCCGACCAGGGATTGAACCCAGGCCCATGGCAGGGGAAGTGCCGAGTCCCACCTTAAATTCATGTATTTTTAAAATTAGTCATATAGTATATGTTTTAGGAAAAGGAAGAAGTATGTTATAAAATTTAGGAATTTTTGTTGGCGGGATTAAATCTATACTGTTTACCAAAATGTTAGCATGATTATTATAAAAGGATATAATTTTCCATCATGTTCCATCCCAGCTTTCTATTTAGGAGTTTAAAAACCTGATGCATGCAATTCCCTCCAGGTGTGAGTAAGGCTGGGGGGTCTCCAGCACTGATAGCTGCCTTTGTCCTGTAAGAGCTGCATTTTCAGCAAGCTTCCTTTCTGTCCTTTCTCTACCTTCTACCAATGAACAATCAAATTTAAAGAAATGTACATTTACTAATGGAAAAAAATGGGGGCATATGTTAATAAGCTTTACATTTTTTAATTGGATTATATAAATATAATGTGTGTGTGTTGATTGGTTGAGGCTAGGTAATAAATAAACAGAAGTAAATAGAGGTCAAGTAACTTCACTTGTGGTACATGCATACTTAGCAGTAGAGCATGGATTCAAACTCCAGGCTGGGTATTGGCCTATAACTTATTTAAGATCCTCTTGGACCCAATTTTTATTCAGATATCAAAAGAAAAGCAAGTATTTTGTTATCATAACATATGCATTACCTTGTAGCCTCACGTGTCTGTGCACAGTGTATCTCTAGGTAAGCCCACCAAAAATTATGAGATGGGACCTTGGTGAGGGAGGCATTTGGGAACACACTTAACTCAATGGAGGTGATGTGTGTGCTTAGAAAAAAAAATGGTGGGTTGCGTACTACACATGGTCCCAAGTAGCCCCACCATCTTTAATGTTTGTATATCATCCTCTTCAATCACTGAATGTCACGATAAAATCCCAGCTCTGTAGGATGCTTGCCCAGTAAATACGAGATGCCCTGCCACTTCCCACGTGTGCACGTTGCTCCAGTATTGGCCAACTCTCCCTGTGTAACCTTAGCTCTCTGATGCCCTGAATGTTTTTTAAATAGTTCTCTGCATCAATGTTTTCATTTCCATGCATTTGCACTGACACCAACCCCTGCTGTCTGACTTTAACCCCTACCTCCGCTGAATGTGCTCACAATAAGATCAGAAGAGCTCACATTGCCTTCTTCGGCTAGATGGCTTTCAGCCTCTTGCACTCTTGACTTCTCTCCCCAGGCTCTCTCATGCGGACTTTGGTGACACAATTCTCCTTTGTTCAGCATTTACCCTTCTGGGTCCTCCTCCTTATTCTCCTCAATGCCTTCATATCTCAGTGCCGAAGAGAACAAAGGTTGATTTCTCAGTGAGGCTGTGTAGTCGTTGTGTTGTCTCATTCTCTTCTGGTAGCTGGGCAGCTGGGCCAGCCTCTCTGAAGTGTGCAGGTCGCAGTGGCAGAGGGAAAAGTGAGCCCAGAAAAGAACAGACCAGCCACTAGAACTTCTGCCACTTCATTGCTGTCACATTTCATTGGCCAAAGTGAGTCACATGACTGAGCATGACTCCCACGGGGCCGGGAAATACAATTCTCTTCCTGAGAATGGAGGGAAAACAGATAGTGGTGACGGATCCTACCACCTCCTTGCTCTCTTTTTGTCCCCTGGCTTATTGTTGCTGTTTCCTGCTGTGGATCTCCTCATTTCTTAAGTGTAATGATCCTTATGGTAGAGTTTATCCTCAGCCAGGGATTGAAATCCTCCTGGAAGCTGATGAGTCCAAAATTTCTACCTCTAATTTTCATCTCTCTTCTGAATTTCACTTTGTCCAAGTGCACATCCATCCAAGTTTTAGCGATCCAAGATGTAACTCTTAGAGCTGCATGGAAGAGTGAGAAAGTGAGATAAGGCTGAGCTAGGGGTGGGCAGTAGTGGGGTGAGACGATTCCAAGGTCATACTGATAAAGCACTCATATGTTTGGCAGGTTTACTTCTTAACTGGAAGTTTTATGGTAATACTTTTGTTTATCTGTAAAATGGTAATGAGATAATTCCTACTTCATAGGAAGGTTCTGAGGACAGAGTTCATGTGTGGAATATGTAAAATGCTAAGTACGATGGCTGGCTTATATAATCATTTTCTTACCCTGGAGTTTTAGCACTGAGAGGGAGTCTGACCCTGTACTTCCACCGATGAGAAAAACGAGGTCACGAAAACTGCAAAGATTTGCACAAAGTTGACAGCTAGCTCGTGGTTGGACCAGCTGGCACTCAGCTTTCCCAATGCTCCACTCATCCGCATTTCTGGGATACCGTATTGCCATTTTTTCTATGAACTATAAAAATTCAAGGGCAGAGATGCAGACCACTGTCATCGAGTCATAGCATAGGTTTTCTTCTGATGGTACTCCAGTGGTAGAATGTGACATGTTTCATTATAAGTGCTACCCCACAGAGGAGTCATGTGTTGGAGAGTTTGCAGTCCATCGAGGGAAGCCAAGATCTTGTGGCAGGATTTGGTCTTTTGGTTTAATTTGGAAAGTTGCACAAAACTTTCTGGTCTCCCACAAATTAAAGTAGAGTTACTATAATTTAGTTCCTAAGTGTACTATGTAAAATCAAATTATATTACATTACTCTTGCTGTAGCTATCCTTAAAAACATTCTTATTTTTTTAAAACCAATGTCACTATATGGAAGAACTGAGAACTAGTCAAATGCAGCCAAAGTTTCTGTTTGTCATAAACAGAGAAGAATGTCTTGAATGTAATAAGTTGCTGGGGAAGTCTGTTTTTGTTTGCTGTGGCCAACTGTCCATTATACCCGTGTCTGTTATGGACGGCATATAATTTAAGGGCAGTGGTTTGTGAAGAATGAAGCAAATGCCAACATTGGGAGAGAAACCGAGGTATTCTGTTAACCAAATACATCTTAAAATACTTTTAATTTTTCAAGAACCTACTAATCTCTGCATACTTGGCTTTGCAAAGTTACAAAATCAAAATACTTTATTCAACTGAAACATATACTTCATGGGGGAAAAAGAAGACTTTTTTTCCCCATTGGAATACTTAGTTTAGGAATTCTGTGTTGAGAAGATTCCAGAGAAATGTATTGGGGTTTAAGATGGAGAATACAGATCTAATAAGTTATTTAAATGCAGACTAATTGAAACTATGAGAATGTGGAAGGAAAATATATTGAAATGTTAATATTTACTTTCTTTTCATCCCCATAGAATTAAGAATAAAAGCTCTCTGTCTTTTGTTTTTTTTTTTTCCCTTGGCTGTGCCACACGGCATGCGGGATCTTAGTTCCCCGACCAGGGATCGAACCCGTCCCCCCTGCAGTGGAAGCACAGAGCCTTAACCACTGGACCGCCAGGGAAGTCCCCTTTGTTTTTCTATATTTTGATTTTTCCATTCCAAGAAATCTTTCAAGCCCTTTTCTTTGCCTCTTGTAGAACATAAAAAGGGATTTTTGGAGACAATCGCTCATCTTTCTGTGAAAGCATAGAAAGATGATGTAGAGTGTGTGGGCGTGGAAAAGAGGTATGGGAGGTGAAAACAGGAGCAGGAAGTGACATCTCTCAAGACAAGGATGAGGGCAGATGTCTGCAGGTCCCTACGATGTTGGAGACTGTTCCCCATGCTATTCCACATTCACATTCAGGTCCTCAGAGGGACGGCTGGGAGAAGCACCTCAGAAGGGTGAGCCCAAGGCACAAGGACTCAGCCTCAGCAAAAATTCCAGTGGCCATTATCACCCAGGAGCAGCAGAAGTGCTGGCCCTGCGGGCTTGGGCAAGGGACACAGTAGGCGTGATCAGTATGGCCCAGAGATCAGAGGGTCCCTTTTATATGTTTTGCGCTACTTTGCCCACCTGGATTAAAGAAAAAAAAAAAAAAGAACAACTGTGAAGGATTTTTAAAAAACTGTGAAGGTAGACAGGGAACCCCAAAATGACAGGTTGAAATTCCTGCTAATCTAAGGGGGCCTGGAATGAAATTCCCAGGGGAAAATCTGATTTAAAGAGAGATCATCTAGGGACTTCCCTGGTGGCCCAGTGGTTAAGACTCCGCACTCCCAATGCAGGGGACCCGGGTTCGAACCCTGGTCAGGGAACTAGATCCCGCATGCACAACTAAAAGAGCCTGCATCCCACATGCCGCAACACAACGCAGATCCTACACGCGGCAATTAAGATCCCGCGTGCCGCAACTAAGACCAAGTGCAGCCAAATACATTTTAAAAAAAAGAGATCATCTATAGAAGCAGACAGATAACTGCAAAAATGGATGACTCCAAAAATACACATACATAAAACATATGTTTTACCCAATTTAATTTATCTTCCAGTTTTGTTGAGTTTGAATAGTCACTGGTTTCCAGAAAATTAAGCAAAAAAGTATAAAGTGTGTTAAAAGTTAATTCAGAATGTTGAAAATATAAGTATGTCTAGCTTTATTTTTGTTAATTTTTTATCATATTTATTAAAGTATAAACTGAATATCATGAAATTCACCTTTTTAAGTGTAGAGTTTAAGTTTTAATGAAGAATACAGCTACACCGCCACCACGGTCAAGGTCTATAACATTGTCATCAGCCCCAGATGCCTTCCTGCCCTTTTCGTAGACAATCCTTCTGCCTAATCCTAGCCCTAGGTAACCACTGATCTGCTCCCCATTACTACAGTTTTCCCTTTTGTAAAAGTTGCCGTAGACAGTCATTTATGTGGCTTCTCTTACTTAGCATAATGCTTTCGAGATTCATCTATCAGCAGGTCTATAAAGAACTGTGAAGGGTTTGAATGTCCACACTGCTTGCATGCTCACAGGTGAGACACAGTGGCATAGATTCTGACAGAAGACACTAGACACTAGGGTCATGGATGAAGGACTTCCTTGGGACACAGCAGGAAGCACAAGCTTCGTCATGCTCTCCTTTCCCTCCCAGTGCACTGGGTGTGTGTCACAGGGGACGAACCCCGAGCTTATGACTCTGCCAGTGACCCTGCTAGCAAACCTGCCTAGCTTCACCCTGGAGGAAGACATGACGCTCATCACGGTAGTCAGGAAACAGAGTGCTACAGTGCAGACTCTGTCCTCCATCTCTGTCTTCCCAGGCTGTCCTTCATACAGCAGCCTTTAAATGGCAGTCTCAAGAAGTATAGAAACCCCATGGAGAGTTGTCTTCTAATAAGGCCATTCCTTTCATGGCTACATAGTATTCCACTGTATGGACATACCACAGTGTATGTCTCATAACTTCTGTCAGCTTCACTGAACTGTGTCTATCTCCTCAACTCAGCAAGACATCCCAGCTCTGTTTGGGTTCTCCTCTCTGCCTGGCAGCCTGAAAGCTGCTCCAGGAAGTAAGCTTGTTCCCAGGAAAGGAAAGCTTGTTCCTTTCCTCCTGTGCTGCATGATACGTCATGTCTGACCAGAGCTTTTTCATATACAGCTGAACTTCCTTATTCACTAAATCCCTCCTGCTAAGTCACCTACTTGTGAAACTCATCTGTAGCCACCACATCGGTACGAGCAGTGCTTTCCCATCGTTTGCAGCCACGCTTTCCCAGCTGAGGCCCAGCGAGTGGACACTCTGTCTTCTTTCAAGCCTCATACCACAAACAAGTGTTCTTTCGCCAGTCTATTTAGTGTCCTGTTTTTTGCCTATTGTGGACTTTTTTTTTGATTGGTTGGCAGTGATTTCACTGTTTAGAATGGCTCTCAAGCATAGTGCTGAAACCTTATCCAGTGGTCCTAAAAACAGGAAGGCTGTGATGTGTCTTAAGGAGAAAATATGTGTATTAGATAAGCTTCATTCAGGCATGGGTTGTACTGCTTTGGTCATGAGTTCAAGGTTAATGAATCAACAATAGATGTGAAATAAAGTACCTTGAAAAAGAAAAACACATAAAACAAGGTTCCCTGTTGATGGGCTGATGAAAATGTTGTTACCAAGTCTCTGGTTTTTTTCCTTCTTCATTATCTGACATACGACAATATTCTCCATGACCTAAAAGAATACACATAAATACATATGCGTTAGGAAAATTTATCTCTAAAGAACAAATGTGCATTTAAAATTCCTAGCCAAAAATAAAATAAAATAAAATTCCTAGCCAGGACTTCCCTGGCGGTCCAGTGGTTAGGACTCCACGCTTCCACTGCAGAGGGCATGGGCTCGATCCCTGGTCAGGGAACTAAGATCCCACATGCCACACAGCATGACCAAAAAAAAAAAAAAGAAAGAAAAGAAAAAAATTTCTAGCCAGACCTCTCCTTCCCTTCCCCCACAAAAACACTAACATTAAGTAACTTGTTTAAATACGTGCCATCTCTGCTTCTCCTTTCCAAATGTATTGCTATACTAGACACATTGTTATATTTCTAATTTCTTGACACATCAGTAATTAGGCTCTAAGCTAGACACTTCCCATATCTGCCATCAAACGCAAAAATGGTCACAGTCTCCAGACATCCCTACACTAATGATTGTCTCTATTTAGGTCTGTCTGTGTAACTAGATGTTTATCTACTTTGTATTCTTGAAAACTGGGTCTTGTCTTTACCAAACATTAGCTTTCCCCTAACATGTAGCAACAAGTCCACTGTTCTAAGAGCGGTATCTGTATGCCACAGCTTGCTCACACACACGCGCAGTGCCACAATCCTGGAAGGCCTGTAAGACTGGTGTGTGTGTGTGTGTGTGTGTAAATCAGGGATGACCTTATGTGCATATAAATTACAGGTACAAAAGTGACTATCTGGATCTTGGGAGAAGATTCCCTTCCAGACAGTCTGAAATCCTGCTATTAAATCGTTAATTCCTTCGAGTTAATAAGTCTGCTATTTTTATTTTATTTTTAATTTTTTTTGGCCGTGCCACGGGGCTTGTGGGATCTTAGTTCCCCGATCAGTGATCGAGCCCTGGGCCCTTGTCAGTGAAAGCCTGGAGTCCTAACCACTGGACCACCAGGAAATTCCCAATAAGTCTGCTATTTTTAAAGATTGAGTAACTGTTTATTATGTCCAAACCTTGCAACTTAGCTGTATGTTAAAGTGCTGTGGGAATCACATATTCTGATTTTCAAGGAGAGCTCTGTGTTCAACTAGTCTTTTTCATAAACTCTCCACTAGATGTTTTATTTCAGTGTTCGTTTCAGAGAATAAGGTGCCCTAAAACCCGTGCAAAGACCCCAGCGAGTTTCCACAGCCATTTGCCTCCAAGTAGAAAATGCAACTAGACAGCTGAGGAGACAGAAGTGGGAAAGTCAAGATGAGCAGCAGGGGTGGGTTGTGGTGAGGAGGAGGAGCCACGTGAGGACAGATTAGAAACGAAGTGGACACGGGGCGAGGCGGGGCGGAAGGTAAACTGACAATTTTGAATGGCATGTAGAAAGTCCACGCTTACATTGCTAGAGCCCAGCCAGTAGAGAACTGTCAAAACACACCCACACATGTCTGCCTCTCACACATGTGATAATGGAAATTCATTCTACAATGCGATGCTTCTGATCAATTTCCAGGGGTTCCTGAAATCTGTTGTTACAAACTTGCTTAGCATTTTGTTGGCCTTATGCCACGTGGGGTGAAGCATGTGAGCCACAGGCTTGCGTATCCTTGACCAGAAGTTTGCAGAGATGATGTGATTCCTCTGGTCCCGCCTCCTCTCCCTGTGGTACACGGATGACTGCAGAAGGCAGCCAGCGTCCTCTGTGCAGCTTTCTTCAGGCACGTGAGCACAGAAGACATGACAATAATTCAGGTACCAAAGACTACATACTATATGCCGTTATATGAAGTTCTAGAAAAGGAAAACCTAAAGTGGTGATAGCAGATCAGCCGTTGCTAGGGGTTCGGGGATTGCGGATGGGGATTGACTACAATGTTCTAAATCATATTTTTGGTAGCGGTTGCACTACTAAAGACATTTGTCAAAATTCATCATGTGGTCTTAAAATTGGTGAATTTTACTGTAAATAAATTATACTTCTACTGGCCAAAAAAAAAAAAAAAAAGACACGACCATAATTATGTGGCACCCTTTAAATATCCTGAATTTAAATGTCCTGAACGAGCATCTCTGGTTCCTGGTTGAGGGGCATCCTGGAACCAGGCCTCTCACTCATTTGTCCTCACACTCTCTGGACCCTGAGAGCTGAGCTGCGTAACTGGGGACGGCAGTGACAGCTGCAAGAGTTAACCTGTTGGGCCTATAGGCAATACAGTGGAAAGTGAATCAGATTTCTATTTAGGAAAGAATTGTATGGGGGCCCAATGTTGCGCCTGATTAAAGGCATGGAATTGGAGAAGCCCACGTCTATTCCCGGCCAACGGTTAGTACCTTTCGAATGAGTCCACCTCTTCCCATTCTCACTGTTCCCACTTCCCAGCCATAGTAACCTTTCCCCCAGACTAACATGGCAGCCTCTTCATAACTTCCTGATTCTCCAGGCAGAGGTCCGAACGGCTTCCCCAGCATTTGTTCAGGGTGGTCTCCTTCCCTCTCTGATCAAGACCAGCCAATCATGATCTGATTCCTGCCTTATATCTAGACTCTGCCTCCTCATCATTATGCCCCAGTTAAACTGATCTTTTGGTTCTGGGTTGGAATGGTCCTGAAATCTAGGACTATATTTAAAAATACCCGCTGGATATTTCCCCCTGGGATTCTCACATGCATCTTCCTGTTGTTGTTTTAAATTGTGGTAAATATATTTAGCATGTGCTCCCCTCTCTCAAAGTCTTAAATACCTTAGGCATCTAAAATTTACATAGTCCGAAGCCGAGGTCTTTATTTTCCCACCAGAGCTGCTCTATTTCTATCTGCATTATTCATTCATGCCGCGAGTCTCTAAAGCTGGAAACTTCAAATTTAGTTTTGATAAACTCATCTTCACCCAATCAACCATTAAATTCCCTCAATTGTAGCCATAAGAGTCTTGAATCCATTTTTTCTTCACATGCTTTTAAATTTTCTTATGTTGCATGTGTCTCCCTGGTCACCTGTAAGCTCTTTGAAGGCAGGACCATCGGGCGCTCAGATCCACCCCTCACACTGGAGTAAACTCCATCAACAGTCGTTGGGAGGCTCCACACAAACATCAAGGGAGGACCTGGCAGCACTCACTCTTTCTAGGTGATTCATCAGTTACAAATTTTTCTCTTTTATGGGACATGAACCATACAACGGGACTCCTTCTGACTCGACCTTGTTCCTACCACAAAGTAGGCAGTCTAACAGTGTTTTGTATGATAAAGGAATTTGGAATCTCCTAATCATAGATTATGAGGTTTACTCTTTATTAAAACACATAAGAATTTTTTCTTATTTATGAAACAATAAGCTCTGAGAGTCCATCATCAATAAGAGCCAAAAATCAAATTTTAAAACCAATACTGGGGATTTCCCTGGCAGTCCAGTGGTTAAGACTCTGCACTTCCACTGCAGGGGGCATGGGTTCGATCCCTGGTGGGGGAACTAAGATCCTGCATGTCGCACGGAATGGCCAAAAAGTTTAAAAAAAAACAAAACCCAATACTACCATTACTATAAAGAAACATCTATGATATTGTCAACTAAAAACCTTTACAAAATAACATCCATATTATAATCATATCTTGTAAAACTGAAGGCATATTCCTGGGTATATATAGAGAGCTATTTGGGTGACTGATCTTGAAGTATTGGCAGTGATTATCTCTTTGTTGTATAATTTTATTTTATAGCTTTTGGGAGGGGATACTTCTTTTTTAATACAGCAGGTTTTTATTAGTTATCTATTTTATACATATTAGTGTATACATGTCAATCCCAATCTCCCAATTTATCCCACCACCACCACCACGCCCGTTTTCCCCCTTTGGTGTCCATACGTTTGTTCTCTACATCTGTGTCTCTATTTCTGCCTTGCAAACCGGTTCATCTGTACTATTTTTCTAGATTCCACATATATGTGTTAATATATGATATTTGCTTTTCTCTTTCTGACTTACTTCACTCTGTATGACAGACTCTAGGTCCATCCACATCCCTACAAATAACCCAATTCCTTTTTATGGCTGAGTACTATTCCATAGTATATATGTACCACATCTTCTTTATCCAATCATTTGTTGATGGGCATTTAGATTGCTTCCATGACCTGGCTATTGTAAATAATGCTGCAGTGAACATTGGGGTGCATGTGTCTTTTGGAATTATGGTTTTCTCTGGGTATATGCCCAGGGAGGGGATACATTTCTTTATTTAAAAAATTTCTTATAACAAGTACATATTGTCTTTCTGCAACCAATAATGTTTTAAAAATACATATTGTATCCCTTTAATCAGTAACGTACTTGCCAAACTCCTGAAAGATCTCTTCTTTTGCCCATTGCTCTTTGTAATGTAAAAGAGGCAAAGTTGATGATGGTCCAATATTTTAAGCAGTGTCCTTTCATTAGGAGTGTGAATGGATGGTCATTTAACAGTTAGCAGAGTAAAGGATGAAGCTGGAAATTGAGTGTTCCATGTGAGGGGCAGGGAAGATAGGTGTGTCTGTGTTTGCGTTCCAGTGGGATGGGTGCATTTGTAATGCATAAAAGAGTGAGAATGAAAGAAAGTAAAAGTGTTGACAAGTGTTTTTCCTTTTCAGAAATTCCAGTGATACTGACACCCTTGTCTGAGCAAATAACACTTGTATTAAAAACAGAAAAGAGGGCTTCCCTGGTGGCTCAGTGCTTAAGGATCCGCCTGCCAATGCAGGGGACACAGGTTCAAGCCCTGGTCTGGGAAGATCCCACATGCCGCGGAGCAACTAAGCCCATGCACCATAACTACTGAAGCCCGCATGTCTATAGCCCGTGCTCCACAACAAGAGAAGCCACCGCAATGAGAAGCCCGCACACCACAACGAAGAGTAGCCCCTGCTCGCCACAACTAGAGAAAGCCCGTGTGCAGCAACGAAGGCCCAACGCAGCTAAAAATTAAAATTAATTAATTAATTAAAAAACAAAAGCAGAAAAGAGAATTGAAGAATAGACCAAATTTGTTTGGCTAAGATAAATCAGCTTATAGGATTGGGTGGAGATCTGTCAATATCATGGGGTTTCTTTTTCCTTCTCTCTCTACACTTTTAGAAAAATTAGTTTAATGAAAACGACATAAAATATTGCACTACAGGGCCAGGTAAATCTGAAAACACACACATACACACACGCACACACACACACATGCACTGTTATAATGAAGATTCTTTTTTAACACAGATTACTATCTCTAGTAAGAACAAAGTTTGTGCTTTAAAAATTATGTCCTGTATATCAATATAAATATATTCAGAGCAAGTTGTAAACTGCTTTGAGTTTTCTGACAATAACAGAGGATACTGTTCACCAGAAATAATACCCATCAAGTTGATAACCAAGGGTCAACCAATTGGTTAAGAAATGGGCCCCAGCTGTGAGAGATGGTGGTCTTATAGCAGTAATACTTTATATCTTCTCCTCTTCCCTGGTTATTCCTCTCTACATACAGATTATTTAATTTCTCATGGTTATTAGACTTCATTCTTAATTGTCTTGAATGAATAGTGTGATGTAAAAAAATAATAATTTGTGCTCTTTCATGAAAAAAAATATCTTGCCTAGTTAACTTTATAACTTGTGGTACCATGGTGATTTAAAAGTGTGATGTTAAAATCCCCCTACTCATAGATTACTGTTTTTGTTGAATTTGGTGGGAGACCAGGACATTGGAGAGGATTTCCCATGACCTCATATAGTCCTTTTTTGTGTGAGAACCCCAAGCAAGAAATACTTATGCTTAGTAACAAGAATAGTTACAAATTTTGCTTACAAATTAGATAAAAATTCTCCTATTGACTTTGAACTGTGTAACAAACAGCATTCCCCTTTTCTTTGGTTCTCTCAAGCTTACAGCCAGATATTCAGCCCATCCAAGGTGCTGGTAAATGTTTCACAACTGGATTTCTGGGGGAAAGTTCTGATTTGTGGTATTTGCCAATTTTTCAGGTGTAAATTCTTCCACCAAAACTGATTTCGAGCTACCACGATATTGTCATAACAGGTGGAGCTGGGAAGGAAAGTGCACAGTTGGATTTGTATAAAGGGATATGAACCAGCTTCAGTGCATTGCTAAACCCACCCATCAGAGTGATGCCCTAATCATATGTGTTTCTTGTATTTTCCTGGCCTCACTTTTTCTACCCTTCTTTTTTTATTTGTTTGATTTTTGTTCACCATATTTTTATCACATGTTACTTTGGATGGTTTATATATGTTTAAGCCACCTGAAATTCTTTCTCAAATATAATACAATAAAACAAACACCAAAAGACATTAACTAATTAGCAGGAAGATTCAGTAATACACAACTTTTGTGATACTGGTCCAATTCTAACTTTCACTTTGGTTTCGTTAGCAATAACCACTGGAAGCAATAGCAATAACTATTAATTCCCATGAAGGATTCTCTAGTCCTTTTCTTCAGCTCTTTCTTCAAAAAAGAATATGAACCTGGTTCATAGCCTACTATGTACATTAACTTATTTCTCTTCCCACAGAAGTCCTATAAGTCAGAAAGAGAAGATATTACTGTCTTCATTTTGTGGATGAACATACTTCAAAAATCTAAAGACTTGACCTAGAATCATAGAACTTTTAAGTAGCAGAAGCTTCAACCCTGCTTTTGGGTCATCAAGACCCCAAAGAACAAATCACAATTCCTAGCACTTTCTCCTGGGAGATCAGGGTGCCTAGATGCTTTTTTGGGTTGGTTATTTTTCACAGGAAGTGAAAACTTTTACTGCTGTTAAGTTTTAAGCATTGCTAGGATCATGAGTCCTGAGATAATAACGATGTTTTTCAATTACAATCTATACTGTTGCTTTTAAATGATAAAATAATCGGAGGAGAATCATAGAGCTAAGCGTCCTATTGCAGGATGATTTTTCAAGGAAATGACTGCCAACATATTTGATAAGTGCCTAGTGAGAAAGTGGAGCTGATTAGTATCTTCCAAAGGGCTGATCAATTCTGCATAACTCATGTAAGCTGTGGAATCTGTAGATGAAATGAGTGAATGAGGGTAGACGAGCATTCAGATATAACATCTTGAGTTAGTCACATCTTAACAGAAACCAAATCTTAGTGTTCTCTATGGGGGGCTGCGAAACATTATGTGCAGGTACTGAGTGGTCTACTCACCTTTTTCCAGGCCACTACAGCTTAATGGCCCCAAAACTACTCTGACGTGGGTTGCTGAACTGCATTTTCAAGTGTGCTTACAGCTCCAGTATTGATTGCTCGATTCCATCCAACTACCCCTTGCAATAAACAGCCCTGGCACTGTTGGAAAGCAGTGATATATTATTTAACAGTAGCTAATCAATATAAAACAAGCCTCCCTTTTGTTACAGCCACGCTATTGATAGACTGCTTCTCCGTTTTAATTTTTTATTATTTTGCATTGATTTCTGAAACTCCATTCTGTAGCTTACTTTTTTTCCATCAGGAACTGTGAGCTGAGTCCTACCTGACTAGAAATCTAACATCCTTTTTGAATCACAAATTACCCAACTTAATGAAGAAACAATTAGCTGAGAGTTTTTAAAAATCGTTCAACTTTGCTCTAATCAATTTTAATGAGTGTGACACATTAAATGCAGGATTTGGGGGAGGATACATATAGAAAAATCTGAAAAGACAGATTTTTGCTGCTGTGTGTGTTCCGGGGAAAAGGGTCTCCAATTTTCCCATTTAGCCTGGGTGAACGTGTGGGAAACTCAGGCGTGGAAGTACCATTCATACCAGTGCGAATCTGACCTCTAAGTCGTGTTCTGTCAATGGAAGAATAGGGTTCTTAGGCTTTTTTCTTTTCTTTCTTACTTCATTCCTTTTTTTTTTTTTCTTTTTAAATCTTAGCTGAGTTGTCTAGAATAAAACATTCATGGCAGCTCCATTGGGCACTGCTGCACCTGAGCACTAGCTGTAATCAGCCAAATGTAAACTAAGATCTTACCATCTATCTACATAAACAGAGTGAGTGAGGCAGTGAGGTGCAAGGGAGCACAGGTACGTGTGGACTGGGTAGCTGGGTGAAGTGGGCTGAAAGCAAACGGAGAGATGCTGGCTGGTCCACTCACTAACTTCGGTGTTTTCAGTTATCCTTTCTGGCCTATTATAAAATAATAACAACAAAATATGACACAAATGAAACTACCTACAAAACAGAAACAGACTCATAGATATAGAGAACAGACTTGTGGTTGTCAAGGGCTGGGGAGGGGAGGGAGAGGGATGGACTGAGAGTTTGGGGTTGGTAGATGCAAACTAGTACATTTAGAATGGATAAACAACAAGGTCCTACTGTATAGCACAGGGAAATATATCCAATCTCTTGGGATAAACCATAATGGAAAAGAATATAAAGAAAGAATGTATATATGTATATAACTGAGTCACTTTGCTGTACACTAGAAATTAACACAACATTGTAAGTCAACTCTACTTCAATAAAAAATTTTCTAATACAATAAAAAAATAAAGTTGGGTTCCTAGACAATTCATAAAAGTTGAAGATTTATTTGCTAAAGATATTTCTTTTTGGTTAGCTATACCCATCAATAGGTATTTGTTCTTTAATACATGTTTTCTGATTACCAAAGAAATTCAAATTCTTTGCAAAAATTTTTGAAAACACATGAATAGAAAGAAAATACTAATTGCCCCTACTCCTACTTAACAGATAACGACAAAGTTGTTAAAATTTTATTATGCATAGGCTGCCATTCATTCACTCTGTCTCTTTTGTCTCCCCATATAGGATTAATCCATGTGACTTGGATTGAAAATGATGCTGAATATCGTGTCCAATCCCTACAGAATGTTGTGTAAGGTAACAGAGACCAGGTTATGAATTATTTTAGTGGTGTTTTCTTTTTGTCGCCATTTTTTTAAGAGACACTGTAGTGTGCCGTAAGACACTGATATTCAATTGTATGTTTGCTGTGTTCAATCACAGTTCATTTGCTAAGGGACTGAGTGTTGTCGATATTTATTGACCAGTATAGGGTCATGAATTCCAAGGCCAAGTTATTAAATACAAAGAATAAAAATAAGCCAGAAATGAAAGTGTGAGCTCTGGATAATTGGAAGCAGGAAGCCAGGAGATCAGAAGCAGGTGGGCTTAGGAACCAGGACAGTTGAAACTCACAAATCAAAATAAGCTATGAAAAGAGAAATCAAAGGTCCCTCAGAAAGAGTCTAGGTGTAGGTTTCCAGTTGGCCCTATGTTTTCTCCATCCCAATCTTCATTCAGCAATAGTCACCACGCACTGAGCACTAACCATACGCCCAGCATCAGAACTGGCTTCTAGAAAATGAGGCCACATTTATGTGCAGCCCCTAGAAAGTACACAGTGCTTTAGGATTTGACTTTTAAATCCCACGTTGACTCAACTGTGTGCATTCACCCTTGTTTTTTTGTTGTTGTTGTTTGTTTTTGTTTCTTTTAACTTTTCATTTTATACTGGCATATAGTTGATTAACAATGTCCTATTAGTTTCAGGTGTACAGCAAAGTGATTCAGTTATACATATACATGTATCTATTCTTTTTCAAAATCTTTTCCCAATTAGGTTGTTACATAATACTGAGCAGAGTCATGGACATAAAAATAAATAAGTAAACAAATGGGACCTAATTAAACTCAAAAGCTTTTGCACAGCAAAGGAAACCATAAACAAAATGAAAAGACAACCACGGAATGGGAGAAAATATCTGCTAATGATGTGACTGACAAGGGATTAGTCTCCAAAATTTACAAACAGCTCATGCGGTTTAATATCATCAAAGCATTCACTCTTGTTTTTAATTCTTAGTTTTCTTTAAGAAATGAACAACGTCCTCTATACCTATGTTTGTGACTATCTCAATGTAAGGTGTCTTACATCCTATTGGAATGAGGCTCAATAAAGAATACGCAAGGTAGATCTGCTCTAGAAACTGAGGAGATGCTTTCCATTCACAAAGCAATGAAAGTCTCATGGGAGAAAACCTCTAGTAAGTGCTACATGATGCTGGTAAAGTGATGGAGTTCTAAACCTCACAATGTGTCCTGTGGGCCTAGCCTTGTTGGGTCACCCAAAGATGCCTAATCGTAATCATTGCCACCTAGCCATCTGTGGGCAGAATTTGGTCATTTGTTTTTCATTTATGGAAGGGGCTTTAACAAATTTACTTACTTACTTAAAGAATTTCAACAGTATTTGTAATTTTTAATTGAGAGAATTAACACAAAAATTGGAAATGTAAGCAATTAGAAAGGCAGTGCTTCTATTTAGAGAACCATCAAATTAATCATCAGGGCTTAATACCAGGTGTGAATTACCTGAGCAGAATCCTTTAACTTAGAACTTTAAAAAGAGGAAATAAATTAGTTTAGATGAAACCAAACTCTTATAGATGAAACTATTTCTCTTAGATACAAGTGTAATTCATTATTACAAGTATGAGATAAATGTGGTTTTGTTTAATATCTTCTCACTAGGCAGTGGGAAACTTCTTAACCACATGTGTCTAGAAGTCAATTTCAACAGAGCTCAGTTCTCTTGTGAGTTGTCCTTTCCTTGAGATTCTCATATTTTCCTGCAGATTGGCAGCAGTAACTTCTTGATTAAAATTATTTTCCTTTTTGTTTGTTTGTTTGTTTAAATTATGTAAGGCATAACACACCTAAGGTAAAGTACACAAATTTTAAATGTACATCTCAATATATTTTTACCCCTGTGGAACACCTGTAAACACCCTTGTAGTTGCCATCCAGATCAATATATAAACATCCCCAGCATCCCAGAAGGCTTCCTTTGTACTGAGTCCTAGCCCCATGAAATAGTTTTGCTTCTTGTTAAAATTTATATCAATGGACTCATAAAATAGGTACTTTTTTTTTAATGACCCTATTTTTTTAAATTAATTAATTAATTTATTTATTTTTGGCTGTGTTGGGTCTTCATTTCTGTGCGAGGGCTTTCTCTAGTTGTGGCAAGAGGGGGTCACTCTTCATCGCGGCGTGCGGGCCTCTCACTGTCGCGGCCTCTCTTGTTGCGGAGCACACGCTCCAGACGCGCAGGCTCAGTAGTTGTGGCTCACGGGCCTAGTTGCTCCACGGCATGTGGGATCTTCCCAGAGCAGGGCTCGAACCCGTGTCCCCTGCATTGGCAGGCAGATTCTCAACCACTGCACCACCAGGGAAGCCCAAATAGGTACGTTTAATTTGTCTGAATTCTTTCACTCATATGATTTCTGTGAGATCCATCCTTGGGTGTAACTGTCGTTCATTCTTGTTCCTGTATGGCAATTCTATATGCGAATATACTGTATATTGTTCATCCATTCTGCTATAGATAAATAATTTGAGTGGTATCAAGTTTTCAACTATTATGAATGTCTTGTCAGGTTTGATTTTGTTTTATTTTCACTCATCCTGTTGGGTGTGCAGTGTATCTCACTTTGGTATTGTATTTTTATTTTTTAATTAATTAATTAATTTTTTATCTACCTAATTAATTTTTATTGAAGTAGAGTCAATTTGCAATGTCATGTTAGCTTCAGGTGTACAGCACAATGATTCAATTATACATATATATATATATTCTTTTTCAGATTCTTTTCCCTTACAGGTTATTACAAAATATTGAGTAGAGTTCCCTGTGCTATACAGTAGGTCCTTGTTGGTTATGTATTTTATATATAGTAGTGTGCATATGTTATTCCCAAACTCCTAAATTACCCCTCCCCAACCCTTCCCCTTTGGTAACCATAAGTGTGTTTTCTATGTCTGTGGGCCTATTTCTGTTTTGTAAGTAACTTCTATTTTTCTGATGACTAGTGGTGTTGAGACTCTATCCATGTGCCTGCTGGCCATTTGCATTTCCTCTTCCATGAAGTGCCTGCTTAACTCCTTTTCCCATTTTCCCCCTGGGTCTTCTGTCTCAATGATTTGTATAAGCTCAGTATTCAACTGTTGCAGAGCTAGAATTTGATGTTTCATTCTACATTTTCTCTCCTCTTGGCACTGCTATTTCTGCTGCTGTTGCATTTTTTCCTCAGGTCTGTGTTCCTCTTGCTCTTTCCCATATTTCCCTCCTGCTGTGATTTGTCACTACTCTCTGGGTCATGTGACTTTTGTGGCCACTTGCCAAACTTTCCAGTCTTCCAAGGAACTCCACTACAAGACTGCAGAGGAGAGATTAACCAAGATGGCGGAGTAGAAGGACGTGCTCTCACTCCCTCTTGCGAGAGCACCAGAATCACAACTGGCTGCTGGACAATCATTGACAGGAAGACCCTGGACTTCACCAAGGAGGACACCCCACGTCCAAGGAAAGAGGAGAAGCCACAGTGAGACGGTAGGAGGGGCGCAATCAGAGTAAAATCAAATCCCATAACTGCTGGGTGGGTGACTCACAGACTGGCGAACACTTATACCACAGAAGTCCACCCACTGGAGTGAAGGTTCTGAGCCCCACCTCAGGCTTCCCAACCTGGGGGTCCGGCAAAGGGAGGAGGAATTCCTAGAGAATCAGACTTTGAAGTCTAGTGGGAATTGATTGCAGGACTGTGACAGGACTGGGGGAAACAGAGACCCCACTCTTGGAGGGCACACACAAAGTAATGTGTGCATCGGGACCCAGGGGAAGGAGCAGTGACCCTGGGGGAGACTGAACCAGACGTACCTGCTGGTGTTGGGGGGTCTCCTGCAGAGGCGAGTGGTGGCTCTGTTTCACCGTGGGGATAAGGACACTGGCAGCAGAGGTCCTGGGAAGTTCTCCTTGGCATGAGCCCTCCCAGAGTCTGCCATTAACCCCACCAAAGAGCACGGGTAGGCTCCAGTGTTGGGTTGCCTCAGGCAAAACAACCAACAGGGAGGGAACCCAGCCCCACCCATCAACAGTCAAGTGGATTAAGGTTTTACTGGGCTCTGATCGCCACAGCAACAGTCAGCTCTACCTACCACCAGAGCCTCCCATCAAGCCTCTTAGATAGCCTCAACCACCAGAGGGCAGACAACAGAAGCAAGAAAAACTACAATCCTGCAGCCTGTGGACCAAAAACCACAGTTACAGAAAGACAGAGAAGATGAAAAGGCAGAGGGCTATGTACCAGATGAAGGAACAAGAAAAAACCCCAGAAAAACAACTAAATGAAGTGGAGATAGGCAACCTTCCAGAAAAAGAATTCAGAATAATGATGGTGAAGATGATCCAGGACCTCGGAATAAGAATGGAGGCAAAGATTGAGAAGATGCAAGAAATGATTAACAAAGACCTAGAAGAATTAAAGAACAAACAAACAGAGATGACCAATACAATAACTGAAATGAAAACTACACTAGAAGGAATCAATAGCAGAATAACTGAGGCAGAAGAACGGATAAGTGACCTGGAAGACAGAATGGTGGAATTCACTGCTGTGGAACAGACTAAAGAAAAAAGACTAAAAAGAAATGAAGACAGCCTAAGAGACCTCTGGGACAACATTAAACGCAACAACATTCGCATTATAGGGGTCCCAGAAGGAGAAGAGAGAGAGAAAGGACCAGAGAAAATATTTGAAGAGATTATAATCGAAAACTTCCCTAACATGGGAAAGGAAATAGCCACCCAAGTCCAGGAAGTGCAGAGAGTCCCATACAGAATAAACCCAAGGAGAAACACGCCGAGACACATAGTAATCAAAGTGGCAAAAATTAAAGACAAAGAAAAATTATTGAAAGCAGCAAGGGAAAAACGACAAATAACATACAAGGGAACCCCCATAAGGTTAACAGCTGATTTCTCAGCAGAAACTCTGCAAGCCAGAAGGGAGTGGCATGAAATACTTAAAGTGATGAAAGGGAAGAACCTACAACCAAGATTACTCTACCCAGCAAGGATCTCATTTAGATTTGATGGAGAAATCAAAAGCTTTACAGACAAGCAAAAGCTAAGAGAATTCAGCACCACCAAACCAGCTCTACAACAAATGCTAAAGGAACTTCTCTAAGTGGGAAACACAAGAGAAGAAAAGGACCTACAAAAACAAACCCAAAACAATTAAGAAAATGGTCATAGGAACATACATATCGATAATTACCTTAAACGTGAATGGATTAAATGCCCCAACCAAAAGACATAGACTGGCTGAATGGATACAAAAACAAGACCCATATGTATGCTGTCTACAAGAGACCCACTTCAGACCTAGGGACACATACAGACTGAAAGTGAGGGGATGGAAAAAGATATTCCATGCAAATGGAAATCAAAAGAAAGCTGGAGTAGCTATACTCATATCAGATAAAATAGACTTTAAAATAAAGAATGTTACAAGAGACAAGGAAGGACACTACATAATGATCCAGGGATCAATCCAAGAAGAAGATATAACAATTATAAATATATATGCACCCAACATAGGAGCACCTCAATACATAAGGCAACTGCTAACAGCTATAAAAGAGGAAATCGACAGTAACACAATAATAGTGGGGGACTTTAACACCTCACTTACACCAATGGACAGATCATCCAAAATGAAAATAAATAAGGAAACAGAAGCTTTAAATGACACAATAGACCAGATAGATTTAATTGATATATATAGGACATTCCATCCAAAAACGGCAGATTACACGTTCTTCTCAAGTGCACACGGAACATTCTCCAGGATAGATCACATCTTGGGTCACAAATCAAGCCTCAGTAAATTTAAGAAAATTGAAATCATATCAAGCATCTTTTCTGACCACAACGCTATGAGATTAGAAATGAATCACAGGGAAAAAAACGTAAAAAAGACAAACACATGGAGGCTAAACAATACGTTACTAAATAACCAAGAGATCACTGAAGGAATCAAACAGGAAATAAAAAAATACCTAGAGACAAATGACAATGAAAACACGACGACCCAAAACCTATGGGATGCAGCAAAAGCGGTTCTAAGAGGGAAGTTTATAGCTATACAAGCCTACCTAAAGAAACAAGAAAAATCTCAAGTAAACAATCTAACTTTACACCTAAAGAAACTAGAGAAAGAAGAACAAACAAAACCCAAAGTTAGCAGAAGGAAAGAAATCATAAAGATCAGAGTGGAAATAAATGAAATAGAAACAAAGAAAACAATAGCAAAGATCAATAAAACTAAAAGCTGGTTCTTTGAGAAGATAAACAAAATTGATAAGCCATTAGCCAGACTCATCAAGAAAAAGAGGGAGAGGACTCAAATCAATAAAATCAGAAATGAAAAAGGAGAAGTTACAACAGACACTGCAGAAATACAAAACATCCTAAGAGACTACTACAAGCAACTTTATGCCAATAAAATGGACAACCTGGAAGAAATGGACAAATTCTTAGAAAGGTATAACCTTCCAAGACTGAATCAGGAAGAAACAGAAAATATCAACAGACCAATCACAAGTAATGAAATTGAAACTGTGATTACAAATCTTCCAACAAACAAAAGTCCAGGACCAGATGGCTTCACAGGTGAATTCTATCAAACATTTAGAGAAGAGCTAACACCCATCCTTCTCAAACTCTTCCAAAAAATTGCAGAGGAAGGAACTCTCCCAAACTCATTCTATGAGGCCACAATCACCCTGATACCAAAACCAGACAAAGACACTACAAAAAAAGAAAATTACAGACCAATATCACTGATGAATATAGATGCAAAAATCCTCAACAAAATACTAGCAAACAGAATCCAACAACACATTAAAAGGATCATACACCACAATCAAGTGGGATTTATCCCAGGGATGCAAGGATTCTTCAATATACGCAAATCAATCAATGTGATACACCATATTAACAAATTGAAGAATAAAAACCATATGATCATCTCAATAGATGCAGAAAAAGCTTTTGACAAAATTCAACACCCATTTATGATAAAAACTCTCCAGAAAGTGGGCATAGAGGGAACCTACCTCAACATAATAAAGGCCATATATGACAAACCCACAGCAAACATCATTCTCAATGGTGAAAAACTGAAAGCATTTCCTCTAAGATCAGGAACGAGACAAGGATGTCCACTCTCACCACTATTATTCAACATAGTTCTGGAAGTCCTAGCCACGGCAATCAGAGAAGAAAAAGAAATAAAAGGAATACAAATTGGAAAAGAAGAAGTAAAACTGTCACTGTTTGCGGATGACATGATACTATACATAGAGAATCCTAAAACTGCCACCAGAAAACTGCTAGAGCTAATTAATGAATATGGTAAAGTTGCAGGTTACAAAATTAATGCACAGAAATCTCTTGCATTCCTATACACTAATGATGAAAAATCTGAAAGAGAAATTATGGAAACACTCCCATTTACCATTGCAACAAAAAGAATAAAATACCTAGGAATAAACCTACCTAGGGAGGCAAAAGACCTGTATGCAGAAAACTATAAGACACTGATGAAAGAAATTAAAGATGATACCAACAGATGGAGAGATATACCATGTTCTTGGATTGGAAGAATCAACATTGTGAAAATGAGTATACTACCCAAAGCAATCTACAGATTCAATGCAATCCCTATCAAATTACCAATGGCATTTTTTACGGAGCTAGAACAAATCATCTTAAAATTTGTATGGAGACACAAAAGACCCCGAATAGCCAAAGCAGTCTTGAGGCAAAAAAATGGAGCTGGAGGAATCAGACTCCCTGACTTCAGACTATACTACAAAGCTACAGTAATCAAGACAATATGGTACTGGCACAAAAACAGAAACATAGATCAATGGAACAAGATAGAAAGCCCAGAGATTAACCCACGCACCTATGGTCAACTAATCTATGACAAAGGAGGCAAAGATATACAATGGAGAAAAGACAGTCTCTTCAATAAGTGGTGCTGGGAAAACTGGACAGCCACATGTAAAAGAATGAAATTAGAATACTCCCTAACACCATACACAAAAATAAACTCAAAATGGATTAGAGACCTAAATATAAGACTGGCCACTATAAAACTCTTAGAGGAAAACATAGGAAGAACACTCTTTGACATAAATCACAGCAAGATCTTTTTCGATCCACCTCCTAGAGTAATGGAAATAAAAACAAAAATAAACAAGTGGGACCTAATGAAACTTCAAAGCTTTTGCACAGCAAAGGAAACCATAAACAAGACGAAAAGACAACCCTCAGAATGGGAGAAAATATTTGCAAATGAATCAACGGACAAAGGATTAATCTCCAAAATATATAAACAGCTCATTCAGCTCAATATCAAAGAAACAAACACCCCAATCCAAAAATGGGCAGAAGACCTAAATAGACATTTCTCCAAAGAAGACATACAGACGGCCACGAAGCACATGAAAAGATGCTCAACATCACTAATTATTAGAGAAATGCAAATCAAAACTACAATGAGGTATCACCTCACTCCTGTTAGAATGGGCATCATCAGAAAATCTACAAACAACAAATGCTGGAGAGGGTGTGGAGAAAAGGGAACCCTCTTGCACTGTTGGTGGGAATGTAAATTGATACAGCCACTATGGAGAACAATATGGAGGTTCCTTAAAAAACTAAAAATAGAATTACCATATGACCCAGCAATCCCACTACTGGGCATATACCCAGAGAAAACCGTAATTCAAAAAGACACGTGCACCCGAATGTTCATTGCAGCACTATTTACAATAGCCAGGTCATGGAAGCAACCTAAATGCCCATCAACAGACGAATGGATAAAGAAGTTGTGGTACATATATACGATGGAATATTATTCAGCCATAAAAAGGAACGAAATTGAGTCATTTGTTGAGAAGTGGATGGATCTAGAGACTGTCATACAGAGTGAAGTAAGTCAGAAAGAGAAAAACAAATATCGTATGTTAATGCATGTATGTGGAACGTAGAAAAATGGTACAGATGAGCCAGTTTGCAGGGCAGAAGTTGAGACACAGATGTAGAGAATGGACATATGGACACCAAGGGGGGAAAACTGCGATGAGGTGGGGATGGTGATGTGCTGAATTGGGCGATTGGGATTGACATGTATACACTGATGTGTATAAAACTGATGCCTAATAAGAACCTGCAGTATAAAAAAACAAACAAAACAACTAATACTAAACTTTCATTGGGTTATTTGTATGGAAATATGTTAATATAAATGTTTCAGACATTACATGAAATTTCTAAAAATCTTATATTTGTATTTGTATGGAAATATGTATGGAAATATGTTAATATAAATGTTTCAGACATTACATGAAATTTCTAAAAATCTTATATTTGTATTTTGTATGGAAATATGTATGGAAATATGTTAATATAAATGTTTCAGACATTACATGAAATTTCTAAAAATCTTATATTTGTATTTGTATGGAAATATGTATGGAAATATGTTAATATAAATGTTTCAGACATTACAGGAAACTTCTAAAAATCTTATATGTTCTGGTATAATGTTATAAGTAATAATCCTAGTTATTACTTTAAAATGTATGTCTCAGAAATAACTAATTTTCTTGTCAACTGCATTATTATGAACTTTCATCAAATCTTTAACCATGGTCATTTTTAAGTCTTTTGTCATTTACAGACAGTTCTGGGTGTACTCTGATGATTTTGCAAATATGTTCCTATAAAAGAGTTTCATCTTCAAGAAATTCATGGAAAAGACTCTGACAAGTACAGGTTTCTGGTAACTGACTGTACTGCTGAACTGAATGAATAAGCATTTTCAGAACTCTAATGAAAAACTGATGAACTCATAAAACTGCTAACAAAAGATCAAGATGAAAAAAAAGAAATTAATTACATGGGACTGAGTGAACTGATGAGGATGAGTATAATTTTTGTGACTTTCTGTCTGAATTAAAAAAAAAAAAATCCCACAAGGACTCAGAGGAAAAGAATATACAAATCAATTTTCACTGCAAAGTAAAGGAGCTGTTACAGTGGAGGATTACTGGACTGAATGTCAATATTATGACATAGTATAAGTGTGTTTCATGTTTGGTAATTGCAATCATTGTTGCTTTTGTTGTGGTCATCCATGTACAATGCTTGGTGTCAGTCTATCTATCTCTTGTAAAAATAAAATACAGTGTGTGTGTGTGGAAAAAAAAAAAAAAAAAAGACTGCAGAGCCCAGGGCTGGTGAGTCCTCTCAAGTTCCAATGGTTAGCTTCTCATCTGGGGTTCCCTTAGGAGCATCAATGGTTTCCCTGCTGATCACATATTTTTTTAATTGGCTGATCCCATTGGTTACAATGGTCCCCATCACCAACTGGCTGATGGACGAACATACCCCTTAGATTTTCCCAGAATTCCGGGTCTCAGTGTTCTGCGCCTCTGCCCTCTATTGACTGAGCAGTAGAATTGTGGACAGTAAGAAATAGCTTCTAGAAGAGTCCAACAGGAAGGCTAGCCACAGATAAACACATAGCTTTTTATTAACTTCTTTTTTCATCTCTCTTCCTTCAAGCCCCCTCTTTGTTATAAGTCACTCACAGATTTTCTATGATAGATATCAGAGCTTCTTCCAATAGGAGGGATTGATGACTTTTAAACTCCTTCATATTCCCACTTTCCCTCACTCAGCAGAATTCACAAAAAATATAAAACAAATGGAAGCCATGGTTTCCAACAAGGATAAATTCTATTTGTGACGCTAAACTTAGAACAAAATGATTCCTCTTCAGCAGAGAAGGCTATAAACGCAGATAAGCAGGTAAACCAACGCAAGAACGCAGGACCCACGGTGGCTTAGACATTGTGACAGGCCCCAGGAAGGACAAAAGTATCCATCAAATGCCAATCCTGACAGCAAGTTGCTGATCACCTGAGCTGCCATCAGGGCTTGCCTGTCAATATGCAAAGAAAAATCATTATCTTCATCAAACCATACTTGTATTGAAAACTCAAAAAATAAAACCCAAACAACATACTTTTATGAATGAAGATACTGAGATCTCAGTGAGATTAAATTGCTCAAAGTCAGTTAGAAATTGGTGGGGCAGGAATTTGATGCAGGCGTGAGCGTCTCCAGAAGGATGCTCTTTCTACACCTTGGGAAGCAAGCTACTCTCTACTGCTCCTTACTTTTGTTCTTACATCTCTCATAGCATTTCAAGCACTTACTGTGATCGACTTTTCATATGTTTGCGGCCTCAGATTGTGAGCACACACCAGAGATGGGTCTTATGGTTCCTTTTTTCAGAGACAAGATCCTTAAGAAAGTTTGTTGACTGAAAAAATGATTATGACATGTATAAACCCCGAAGGACATGCCTTGGGTTCTAATAAATTTCTCCACCCCTACAAAGGTGGAAAAGTTTCTTCTGAACAGGCAGAATCAGACAAGATAGCTAAAGAGCTTCTAGTCTTGTTCATACACTAGGCCCTCCAGTAAGGCTTATCTGCATGAAATCCTAACAAAACACTTAGGAGTAAGTACTATTATTTTTCTCATTTCAAAGATGTAAATGTGAAAGAGATCCAGATATGTCTGACTCCAGAAAAAGCACCAACCCTTAACCATCATGGCTGCACTGACAAGGTTTTACGGCAAGATTTGAACTGAAATATAGTCCTAACGGGTCATGAGAGTCTGCATAAACTGAATTGGGGAAAGCGGATTCTGGTACAGCTAAAGGCAAAGTAGGAAAGCAGGTGCACCAGAAACATGGGTTTAATTCATCTTGGAAGGACAGAGGATGCCTGTTGAGAGAGGCGGGAGAACGTGACTGTAACGCACATGCTCTACCGTCTGACCGCGGATTTGCCTCTCTGCTCTGCCAATTGCTGTTTAACTCTCTGCAAGTGACTTGACCTCTCTGTGATCTGTTTGTCAACCTCATGGGTTTTTTATGCGGATTAATATGTATGTATATAGAAGGACTGTATCTGGTATATGGTTAGCACTCCTTGAGCCTGGCCATTTTATTATTATTAGCATTAGTATTACTTTAAAAATGGTACTCATTCAAATTGATAGGTTTTGATGTACTCATCAACAAACTTGTCTCATTTTTATATCTGTACTTCTTTTGCCCTGAGTTTCTACGGCTTAGAGTCAATGCATTCTAGATTTGAAAATCTCTTAAGAGCATCTATTTTAAGGTTCTCCTTTCAGTACAAGAACATCAGGCAAACCGGTGAGTAACTTGGCTACAGACACATAGCCTGGGCTCAGGCTCAGTGTGAGATGATGGGAAAGAGAGAAGTAGTAAATGTACATCACACAGAGAGCAAACCAAAACTCTAGCAGTGACAGATGCTTCATTTTCTTGAAAAGATCTGATTTCAAATATCTGTTCAGTTGGAAGACTGGCTGTCATGCTCTATGTCTGCATTTCCAGGCAATTGCCAGCATCTTTAAAATTAATTTTAAAAGTTGCTAGTTTTGCCTGCCCTGCTGCCATCATTTACACCCTACAGTATAGCTGTTTTGATGAGGGTCCTTGTCGATAGCGTTCATTCGATTAAAATGACTTGACCCAGGCAATTAAGGTTTGAATAGGTTTGCGTGTAGAGCTGGGAGTTCATTTCCAGTGATGTCATTGACACAGTTTCCTTCCCTGGAAGGAAACCTTCCCAGTGTTTCTGGACTTAACCTTGTAAAGTGCCTGGTCAACAACTCTGCTTAATGAGTTATCACCTGGATTTCTGTAATGTGCCCTTCTCCCAAGTTTTCATCCTGAAAGGACATCCCTTTTTATGTATATGTATGTATATGCACATCTCTACACATATGTGTATATACATATAAATACATCCTTGTACAGTCTGTTTCCAAGGGGCTCAACTTTTCTTCTTCATGGGTCATAAAAATTAAATCATATTTATCAACAGCCATTACATTTTTTGTAGCCTCAGTGTTTTCCTCCTTTTATACATCGTAACTTAACTCATGGGATGCATGTTTGGTAACCTATTTTTTAAAATATCTGAGGTCTGTGTCATGCGTGTTGACTCTTATTTTCATGATATAGGCTGAAGAGTAATTTTGAAAAATGTCCTGCCTGATTAAAATGTCCTTTGCCTAGCCTAAATATACAATCCTCAAGTAATAATAACAGAAAAGAGGAAAAGACAAATGAACTAGAAAATATGAAATCACTCTGATGAAAAATCCCCACTTAATGGAGGCTGTATTACTTTATAATTCATGATAAGGAGAGTGAACGTGTGAAATACTCTTTTTGATGCTACTTTTTGATGTGATAAGAATATATTATCACACCTTTTCCTAATTTTAACAAAAGTATACTTCAGTATCTCCTCTTTGTAGCCTAGGAAATGAGGAGGCTTAGAGAGATTATTCAGGTTGTAAGTTTTACTTAATATGTGAACTATGTGTCAGTTTATCAGAATTTTAATATGAACCATGAGATTATAATAAAAGTATATCAAATATTTTATAGGCCAGAAGTCAAGTATATGTTTAAGAGGGTTTCCTCCATAATCCTCCAGCCCATTTTGCATTAGTTGTCTTACTTGCCTTTGAGGTTTTGTATTGTTTCCAATTTTAATACTTTCTATTAAAATAAGATTACGCAGTTATACAGATAGGACTTTTAAAAAATTATCTCCACTCTTGATTTCCTTTTTTCCTCCAAACTCTTCTTCTAGAAACTATAAAATATTTCTAAAAATTCATGTATTACCAATGAAAGCCATTAATCAATTATCAAACTAGTTGATTTCTTAAGCAAATTCTTAACTAATGTATTCCATTAAGAAGTCTAACCAGATTGACACAGCTAAATGTCCACTAAAATACTCAGCCAGGAAGTGAGAGGTATTAGTCAATACACATATTGTGAAGAGACAGGATTTATTGTTTAGTTCCCTCAAACTGCTTCATAGATATACGGCCCGTGAGTGTAAAAACACAAGCCAAAAACCAAAAGCAGATTGTCAAGTTTTCTTGAGCCTCTTTTGATAGCCTCCTTTCTTTGGGGACAGTATGACTAAGGCTTCAACACTGGGATGAAACCCCAGGCATCTTCTACACTGGCTGTCACCATCCTTGCTGATATGGTCAGGATGCCTTATTGCACAGGGAAGAGTGAATTTATAGAGGCCAGGGGAACAAAGATGGTTAACTCTTTCACTTTCTGTGTACATATACCTTCTCTATTTCCTGCCAAGACTAGAAAAAGGTAATTAACATCCCTTCCCTTTCTGCTAAAACTAAACTTTTAAATGAAAATATTTCTTTTCTCAAAATCATGAGTCACTTTGCTGTGCACCTGAAACTATTACAACATTGTTAATTGGCTATACTCCAACATAAAATAAAAAGTTAAAAAAAAAATCATGTATTTGTTGGCTCTTCTTAGCCAGAGGAAGTCATGTATTTAGGACATCTCTCTAGCTAACTGTTATTGGTAGGTACCATCATAATTAAGCAATTACGGAATATGGTATGAACAGAAAAAAGTTCTCCCCAAAATATAATTCCCTAGCTCTGCTTGTAATCTAAAGCATATACAATCATATTTTGGACGTGACTAGAGTTGATTGTAATGTGATTTTCTCTCTCAGAGTAATACACCCCAACAGAACCTTAGAAAAATGAAATGTCTATGCTATGGAACAAGTCACGATTTATATGCATGGCTAATTGGGTGGTAGTTATGCACAAGGACCAGAGTTAGAGACAAATCTGCTTGCATGTGCCCTTGAATTCATATTAAACTTCCTTTGGGGAGTTTGTGTATTTCACGGGCATTTTAAGTTCTCTTCCCTGATTCTTTTCTCAGAGTGTTTTTACAGAGTCAGCGGGAACACAAAGTCCCGCTGAAACACAAAGGAACAGTGAGACAAATGACTCATCCAGGGTCACCAAGTGAACTGCAGACAAAAGTGAGGGTAGAATCGGATCGCCGAGGTCAGGGCACAAGACTGTTCTGCTTTCTCTTACCCACAAAAAAAAGTGTTTCAATAGATTTAATAATAAAATTTGACCTAAAAGCAGTAGTCTAATCCTCCATAGCCAGGGAATAGAACATTTAACATCAAATTAGCTTATAACGAGTTAATTATTTCAACTCAATTTCCCTTTCTTTGCTTATATAATGGAGCAAGGGCTAATAAACAGTAAAATTACAAAAGTGGACAAGGGGAAGGAAATAAGAACTCAAGTCCGTGCAAATAACCATCTGAATAATCAGAAAGTTGGCTGTAGTTAGAAGCAAGGACAATGTAGCCTTTACCAAGCAAACATTTAAAGGAAAGACATACTAAATAAAATGTATATTCCAAAGCTATTTCCTTACTTATAGAGGCTGAATTTGAATAAATGAACCTCTTCTAACTTACATCCTTTTAAGAGCCAGTTGGCATTCCATATCTGCGAGCATCAGAGACCCCTGTGAATGTGAGCACTACGGTTCTACTGCAGGCTTTGTAGGCTGGTGGCTCCAAATAAGATTTTAGTCTTTGCCTCGCTCTGAAAACTTCCTTTTTCCACCAGAGGTACTGCGCTTGCCAAGAGTGACATAACCTTGAAATTATTTGTTACATTTTCCAATGAACAAACCCAGCTTGTTAAGGAAATGGGCAGCCTATATCATTAGCAAAGAGTACAATAGTGGACTCAGAATTCAGCCTTGACTGGTGGGCCCAGAGTATTTGTTGTTTCTGGGAAATCTCTCTGATTTTAGAAACAATTCTGCATTTTAACTGTGCTGGTAGGGGTGGGCTGGCCTCTGGAGGTTGTTAGGGAAGCATGCCACCTCCTGCACCACGTGAGAGCCGAGGTTCACATGGTCCTCAATACATCCACATCCAAGTATCATTGACTCTCATTTTAATTGCCCTTACCATCTATTAGTGGTCTTTCTTTGAACTGGGTTTGTTGGCAGTGAAATAAAATCTTGATGGCAACTGTTATTGATTTTTTTCCGATTATACATTTAATACACCCCTACGGTAGACAACTTAAAAGTCCCCTCAAGAATTAAGTAGAAAACCAAATCACCATCTCACCAGCCAAAGACACAACAATGAACACACACACGCATATAATTCTCCAACTAGAAGTAATGGTCATACACTCTATGCGGTTTGATTCAGTATCATAGGAATATTTATAAAATGACACAACCCCTATTGGCTTCACAACGTTCACAATTTAACCAGAAGAACCAATGCATTCATATTCTCTCTGTATCTATATAGGTGGAGAGTGTGATATATGACAAACAGATTCATCCAGGAAATACCATCATGGAAAGTCTTGATTTGGAGATGGACCAATGTGTGGAATTAACCTACAGAAAGTTGGTGCTTTCTGTTTTTCCTTTAAAATGTATATTCTTCCATGTCCTGGCTATTGTGAATAGAGCTGCAATGAACATTTTGGTACATGACTCTTTTTGAATTATGGTTTTCTCAGGGTATATGCCCAGTAGTGGGATTGCTGGGTCGTATGGTAGTTCTATTTTTAGTTTTTTAAGGAACTTCCATACTGTTCTCCATAGTGGCTGTATCAATTTACATTCCCACCAACAGTGCAAGAGGGTTCCCTTTTCTCCACACCCTCTCCAGCATTTATTGTTTGTAGATTTTTTGATGATGGCCATTCTGACCGGTGTGAGATGATATCTCATTGTAGTTTTGATTTGCATTTCTCTAATGATTAATGATGTTGAGCATTCTTTCATGTGATGGACCTAGAGTCTGTCATACAAAGTGAAGTAAGTCAGAAAGAGAAAAACAAATACCATATGCTAACACATATATATGAAATCTAAAAAAAAGAAATGGTCATGAAGAACCTAGGGGCAAGATGGGAATAAAGACGCAGACCTACTAGAGAATGGACTTGAGGATATGGGGAGGGGGAAGGGTAAGCTGGGACAAAGTGAGAGAGTGGCATGGACATATATACACTACCAAACGTAAAATAGATAGCTAGTGGGAAGCAACCGCATAGCACAGGGAGATCAGCTCGGTGCTTTGTGTCCACCTAGAGGGGTGGGATAGGGAGGGTGGGAGGGAGGGAGACGCAAGAGGGAAGAGATATGGGGACATATGTATATGTATAACTGATTCACTTTGTTATAAAGCAGAAGCTAACACACCATTGTAAAGCAATTATACTCCAATAAAGATGTTAAAAAAAAAAAAAAAACTCTAGAAAAAGCAGACTAATCTATGTAACAGAGGCAGATGGTTGGTTTCCAGAGGGTGGAGGGGGCATCAGGAGCCTAAGGACACTCTATCCATTATCTTGAGGATGATGATGGTTTCTCAAGTGTATACATGTAGTAGAACTTATTAAAGTGTATACTTTAAGTGTAATTTATCATACGTCAATTATACCTCAATAAAGCTCCTTTTAAAAACACAAAAACAAAAACAAAAAAACAAACAAAATGTATACTCTACTGTAGCTTTTGATGTGAATTTTATTTTTGAAGAGGTCGTATTTGCATGTTCCCCGTAGAGAAAACTACAGGGGAAGGTATATTTTGAAAACCTTTCCTTCCATTTTTATCTCTGCCCATCTCATTACACCTCCTGCCCTAATAAGAAATGACCTTTACTGGTTTTGCATGTACTTTTTCAGTTTGTTCTTTGTATAAATACAAATACACATGATTGTGTCTACTTATTTTCTACCTGCTTTTCATTAATCGTAGCCTACTATATTGATTTTAGACACCTTGCAGTTCCTGTAGAAATTTCCATAAAAGTATATAGAGAACTTCAGTGGAATATATGTTCAGATATTCAGAACTTCCATTCCCGTGTGTGGAAGTCCTATAGTTTAAGTGATTTCCTAAAGAAGGACAATTCTTTACAATATTTTGTAATTACAAACCATGCTGCCATGATAATCTTGTGCCAATGCTATTTCACTTTTGCAGCTATACATTTAGGATAAATTCCCTGAGTAGGATTGCTGGATCATGGAGTAAATTCTTTGGTAATTTTGAAAGATATTATCTTTCACAAGGATTTTAACATTCTGTAATACTACCGGCAGTGGAAGCGTATGCTTTCCTTCAGTCATACCAACATTCTTTGTTATCAAACATTTAAGCTTGTGATTTTGATAGGTGAGAAATTATATCTCATTGTAGTTTCAGTTTGCATTAAACTTTTAAAAGAGATTGAACATCTGTTTTACATGTTCACAGATGTTGTGTTGTTTCTCTGGAAAATTATTTGTTCTGATCTCTGCCAATTTTTCTATTAGGTTCTTCCTCTTCTCAATTTTTAGAGCCCATTATTTATTAGAGAAATTAACCCTTTATAATAGGAGTTGCAAATTTTTTAATTTTCTCTTTTTATTTACTTACAGTATTTGTTTTGAAGTGTGGGTTTTTTGGTTTCTTTTGCTTTGTTTTGTGTTTTGTTGTATTTTGTCTATGCACTTGCCTTGAGTTTTTATGTGATCAAATTTATCAGCCTATTTTCCCCAGAGCTTAAATTCAATCTTAACCAAAATTCTGTCCAGTAGACTATATTAAATATTTTAATATTTTCTCTTTCATAAAGTATCCACTTAGAATACGACACTTTTGATGAAAGATAATGTTATCTCATCCTGAAGAGAAGCATTGCAAATCTCTAATTTATTTAAAATTTAATATCGTATTTCCTCTTAAATGGAAGCGTTAATGCTACAAACCCTTGGGATTTGACTATTTCAGTGTCTAATCCCACATATACAGTTCTAAGTTTTCTACGATCATGAATATTTGATGAATTTATATGTTTTTGCATTATGGAGATATAGATCTCAATATCAATTCCAAATGGTCTAAAATAGCTCCCTTGGAAGATTAATATAACTCAGAATTTCTGATATTGAATTAACTGCAGAAAACCATCTGGGGATATACATGGATAAATGTCTCATGTATTCATAGTAGAAAGGCTAAAATTATAAAAATGATAATCCCATATGCTAGTTTAACACTTGCATCACTTTATGTTCAATGTACAACTGGTGATACCTTGAGTTCTGGAACATCGTGGAACCTTCCATCTGCTCTGGGCACCTGGTACAGTTGTGTGTGCTGATGTGTGTGAGGACAATCACACAGTTTGCTTATTCAGCATCAGCTGCCTTGGGTTAAAGTCTGAACACATCCTAAGCTCTGCACGTCAGGGGTGTTTAGGACAGCTCCATCATTTATTTAGCCAGTACTGATACTGCTCCCTGGCGGGTGGATTCAGAGCTAAGCTCCAAGGCTCCAGCTCTAATTGGAGAAATCTCTGATAAATTCCCACAGCATTCCATTTGGATACGTATTGCTGTTCTGCTGTGGATGATCTCTGC
This sequence comes from Balaenoptera acutorostrata, assembly GCF_949987535.1. NCBI lineage: Eukaryota > Metazoa > Chordata > Mammalia > Artiodactyla > Balaenopteridae > Balaenoptera > Balaenoptera acutorostrata. The sequence continues at coordinate 9,668,927 of NC_080066.1, read as the reverse complement.
ACCACTCCCACCCACGACAACCCCGCTGGTATAATCCTGTCCTACAAACTGCTATGGTGGACAGTATATCTTTCGACTGACTTGATGGAGTCAGATTTTTCTTTCCTAGCCTCAGTGGAGACATTCTGCCAGTTCAGTTTCCTATTTTGCAGGAATAATGGACAAGGCAAAGTGGTGATAAATTCTGAGAGTAAGCCAAGTTATATTTTCTTGTTACATGAAAAGAGAATACTCATCCTAAAAGCGTGGTTTTCGTTCTCCCTTTTAAATTACTTGAAGAAAGCGTGTTTACCCAGATGCCACCCCCTGGGTCTCCTTTGTCACCTCAAGCAGCCTTCTCATCCTTTCCCACAAAAAGCCTCTTCATTAACTCCTTGTGATGTGTGAAAGATCTCCACTAACATGAAACTGTCCTACGAATACTTTATTTCTTCACGTTGGTTAGCAAACATAACTTCAACCTTTGCTTATTCTATTTTTTTTTTTTTACTGCCTTTACAGATCTATTTACTCATTCATCAATTAAACCTTTGCTTTGTATGGGCTACAGGCATTGGCCAGGCACTGGCCAGGTTCTGTGACTACATGGAAAATAAAACACAGATCCCACCCGGTGAGTGGGGAAAACACCCCACAAAGAAATGTGAATACAACTACAGGGCAGTTCAGAAAGGTGGATGGTCATTCTTCAAAGTCATGTTATATTGTTGGATTGAAGTAATTTGTTCCAGAATAATTTGCTTGATTATTCTGCAATCATTGGAAACCAAGCAAAATACAGCCTCAGCCAGTGGATGGGGATCCGGTATGGATTGCAGCTCCTGGAGATGCTCCTGGGCCTTTCCTGACAGTCGCTTTGGGTGGCTGGGGGAGTGACCCTTCCCCCTGGCCCACTGGGAGTCCTCCTAATAAGGAGACCTTTACTCACTGCAGGCATGCTTCCTAAAACATAATCATATTTTTATCTCTGCTTTTGCATACTTGACTTTCTCTTCCTGAAACACCTGGGTTGCTTGTTTTCGGTTGTATTCATTTTGTGGTTGTCTTATTTTACAGTCTCGTGTGTTGTTCTTGTCCCTTGGGGGACAGCACTTTGTGATAGAGGGACCAAGGCCTTAGGTGCTCACGAGACAGGCATCGGGTTAATCACACCCTGGTTTCAGTCCTGCTTCTGTCACTAGCCATGTGACTTTGGGTGACATAACACTAAGTAGTCCTTTCCTCCATTATATTGTTATTTATTATATTAAATATTAATAATCATAATTACAGTGTTTTTTGTTACTAAGGAGATACTCTATTCAAGGTGATGGGTGCTTTGTCTGTACTCACTCATTCTCGTGATGCCATTTTTTTTTTTTTTTTTTTTTTTGGCCATGCCAAGTGGCCTGTGGGATCCTAGTTCCCCGACCAGGGATCGAACCCAGGCCCTCGACAGGGAGAGCGTGGATTCCTAACCATTGGACTGCCAGGGAATTCCCTTGTGACACCATCTTTTGATAAAAATCACACATTAGTTTCTATCACTGAGTGTATAGTATACACTCTGCTAAACATTCCACATACCTTCTTTCATTTAAGACTCACAACAATCTTATGAGACAGACGTTCTAACTGACTTCATTGTCTGGATGAAAAATTGGAAGCATAGATCGTTTAACTTACTTTCCCTAAGCTGCGTATTTAGCAAGAAAGCCCAGTGAAAACCCAGGTGTATCTTATACCAGACGGAGCCCAATTTGTCACAGTAATATCCGTGTATGTAGAAATATTAGAAAAGTGCAGATGAAGACAAGATGAAAATTAAAAGCCTTCATGCTCAGTTTCCTTCCCCGGAGGTATGCGCTGTCAGCCAGAAACTCTGTAAGCCTGGTTGGGTGTCCACCCTCCCACCACGTCCCCCGACATGGTACATGTCACAGAGGAGCCCAAGCTTTACTAAGTATGTTCAACAACCTGCTCTTCCCCCACCTAATGTATCTCCAAGGGGTGTGTGTGTGTGTGTGTGTGTGTATACCTGCTTTGTTCTTTTTAAAACATGCATCACAGTTGTCTACTGGCAGAATATTCTAGAATATACTATCAGTTATGGAAGCATTTCTCTACTTCATTTGCTTTAAGTTTTACTGACATTTCAAACAAGCTGCACAGACCACTTGGACGCATACGTCATTTCATACTTGTGTCTCTCCCTTCCCACTTGTACTCCTAACATCAGTTTATGTGTTACTATTTTCTTGTTAAGTCCTGGCATAATTAAATTTTAAAACTTTACCAAACTGCATGGTGAACAAGGTGTGTGTGTGTGTGTGTGTGTGTGGTTTGTGAGCAGCTGTCTTGACCGTGGTCACAAGGAAGGTGAGCAAATCATCTCTGGGTAATAAATTAGTCACTTCAAATCTGTTTTCTGATGAAGCCAATGTGTAACCCAGGAAGGAACCACTAATGAGGTGCTTAACCCATCTGCCCAGGGGATGGCCAAGCCTCTTTTTGAGGCCTTGCGGGATTGAATAGCATTAGAAATAGATGAACAATGGCTTATTCTGAATCCCCTGCAGGCCGAATTGGTCACACAGAGAGCATGCCCTGTCAGTGGGCTGGCGTTTATTGAGCATCTAGAGAACAGAACGCCTGTTGGATGTGCATAGCTCTTCCACAAGCCCACGTACATGCTCAGCCCTGGGCTGCCTTGTTCAGCCTAAGGTGTCTGAGAATGTGGTGTTAGAGTGGGTGTGATCCAGTATGACGATATATAACTGTTTGTTTTGAATATTGTCCAACCTGTGTCAAATTAGTTTATTCCATGTGGCTTTGTTTTAATGGAACTTTTCTTCAAACTTGAATTCACTGTAGGTTGATATTAATGTCTCCTTGACAGTTCTTTGGACAATCCAACATGTCCACACCTCTTCAACTGCCTCTGCCCTCCATTGAGCTGAAATTCCATGTCTTTTCTTATCAGTAAGGAATTAAATCCATCACTTTCAAATGGAAAGAACTGTATCAATTTCAGAAATAACTCTTTCTTTTTTGAACAGGGTATGATTTCAATGTGAGCTGATTTTCTCAATCTCTGGAGCACCAGGAAAGAGTGGTTGGTGTGGGTGAGGCCATCATATTTGAGGGTGTAATCTGAGTGTAATATGCAGTTAAAATCATGAGGGCAGGTAATCACTCTAAATGGAAAAAGCAAGTGGTGTCGTGTATGCAGGATTTAAACTGCAAAGGGCATGACTGAAAAATCCCTCCTAAAATGAAGAAAATGTTTAAAAGAAATATCATCTCTGGCTATGGGTAATTCAGAAAGATAATAACACAAAATTCTACTCTACCTATATTATAGAATCATATAATGGATTCTATAATAGAGTATATAATAGAAGCAAAATGTAATGCATTGATTCTCTAATCTCTTTATTTTAGAGATGAGAAAAAGAAGATGCAGTGCAATAATAGTAGTAGTAATAATAATAATGTAATAGCTACAACTAAAACTTCTTGAGTACTGACTGTGTCACAGACACTGTTATAAGCACATTGCATATATTAGCTTATTTCATTATCTTGATATGAGGTCAATAACATTATTATTACCCATGGAAAATCTGGAGCAGAGCGTTAGGGAACTTGCCTAAGCCACACAGCCAGGAAGAGACAGGCTCCAGTTTTGAATCCAGGCAGCTGGACTCCAAAGTCCATGTTCTTAACCACCACAACCACCATCACCACACACACACACACACACACACACACACACACACACACACACATGCACACACACACGTGTGTGTGTACATGTATATATGCATATATGTATGCATATATATTTAATATAACTCCGATGTCTTCAGTCTGTGGCCCTGTCCTCAACATCTCTGGGGTCACTCTCTCTTTAATATTAAACAAAACCTGGCTTGACACCCCCCCAATTATATATACCATGGAACAAAGGTTATCTTAGAGTTTCTATTTTTTGAATCAATTATTTCCAGTGCCCCTTCCAGAATTTTTCTGATTCCTAGGAACTTAAATACCCACGGTCACCATAATCCTAAGAACGTTAACATCACTCATGGCAGATCTCCTGTTCCTTTTCCTTCACTCTCTACTGAAATTGACTCCCTTTAAGATTGAAGAGGGATTTGCTGTTGTGAACATAAAGTCATCTTTAGGAAACACGAGATGACAGACTACGGAAAATCACTGCAGGCTGCTATTTATCTTTTCTTAAGACCTATCTCCCCTTTTTGTCTTTCCTTCCCCCTCTCCTACCCTATCTCTTTGTGGCAGGCTCTTCTTTCTGAACCATGGTGTGTGTGTGTGTGTGTGTGTGTGTGTGTGTGTGATTTTTTTCCTACCCCATGGTTGGAAGATTTGACAAATTGATCTTGTACTATACCGGGGTGGCATGTAGGGGTTATTTGATAACATGGAGTTCCCTCTACTTCTTGCTTCTATCTGCTGGCGCTCTGCTTCATGAAAAGGAACGGATGTTTTCTCCTTCTTGAGTACAGGTGTGATCCTAATATTTGCAAGTATAGATGCTGCCTCCCCACACCTTTTCTTTTTTTCACCTCTGCCTCTCTTCTGCACCCTAACTGCCCATTGGAGTTCCAGTTGCTCCCACCAAACAAATAATTATCCCTTGGTCAACCCTTCGCACCTCCCTACTGGTGGAGAGTCTGCCTTTAAAAAGCTGACCCACGGGCTTCCCTGGTGGCGCAGTGGTTGAGAATCTGCCTGCTAATGCAGGGGACACGGGTTCGAGCCCTGGTCTGGGAAGATCCCACATGCCACGGAGCAGCTGGGCCCGTGAGCCACAATTGCTGAGCCTGCGCGTCTGGAGCCTGTGCCCCGCAACGGGAGGGGCCGCGATGGAGAAAGGCCCGCGCACCGCGATGAAGAGCGGTCCCCGCACCGCGATGAAGAGTGGCCCCCGCTTGCCGCAACTGGAGAAAGCCCTCGCACGAACCGAAGACCCAATACAGACAAAAATAAATATAAATTAATTAATTAAAAAGAAAATCCTTAAAAAAAAAAAAAAAAGCTGACCCACAGATGAGGACAGCACCATTACTGGCAGTGGTCCAGGGACATTTAGGAAAGCACCCTGAAGCAGGAGAGAGTGAAAGAACACATAGTTGCAAGTTTATGCGACTATTTGATGAACCTGGGGATGAGAGTGAGAAGTACTGTTTACACCTTTGCAGGGAGCCGTGCGCTGATGTGTTCTACAGTCCCTACCAATACCCTTTCCTCTGTGCACACCGATCCCAACCTGGGAGCCCCACTGTTTCCCACTGAAGCTGATGTGCGGATCATAGGAGAAAGGAGTCTAGGGTTTCTGACCCTTCCTGATACTGGTAACTTCTGCCTTTTCAGGCCTGAGTCCTATGCTAATATAAAGTTTCTTCCGTTCATATTTTGGTGGCTCTACAATGAAGTCGGAAAAGCCCATAACTGGTTTGTTTTTGTTGTTGGTGGTGGTGTTGTTTTCAATTTTTATTGGAGTGTAGTTGATGTACAATGCTGTTGTTCGTTTCAGGTGTACAGCAAAGTGAATCAGGTATACATACACACATATCCACTCATTTTTTAGATTCTTTTCCCATACAGGCCAGAGTATTGAGTAGACCGTCACTGGTTTTACTTGTCATCACTTGCTACTCCATTGAACTATTTTTTCTGAAGGAAGCCTCATGTATTCTTCCATGAGGAAAGCATATTCTTTGGTTCACATCACTTGATCCAACACCTTGTTTCATGGCAGCCCTAGGATTACTGTGCTACAGGTATTTGCTTCCTTCTGGAGCATGAGCGGCCACCTGTGGGCCCAGGGACTTGGGCTAATGGTCTCAAGTTTTTCACTGAATGAAAAGAAGGGGTGTCTCAGATCATCCCACAAGGGATATGCATGTTCTCACACATGATGAACACTCACACCTATACCCACATTCACAAATATAGAAATATATATTTTCACTAAATATTTGTACTCCATTTACATTTCTAATTTTATATTCAGAGGGATGGGAGTTTGCTTACCTTAAGCAAGAACAACTTATGGGAGATTGCTTCAAAATGGAGGAGTAGAAGGACGTGCTCTCACTCCCTCTTGCAAGAACACCAGAATCACAGCTAACTGCTGAACAATCATTGACAGGAAGACACTGGAACTCACCAAAAAAGATACCCCACATCCAAAGACAAAGGAGAAGCCACAAAGAGACGGTAGGAGGGGTGCAATCACAATAAAATCAAATCCCATAACTGCTGGGTGAGTGACTCACAAGCTGGAGAACACTTATACCACAGAAGTCCAGCTACTGGAGTGAAGGTTCTAAGCCCCACGTCAGGCTTCCCAATCTGGGGGTCCGGCAATGGGAGGAGGACTTCCTAGAGAATCAGACTTTGAAGCCTAGTGGGATTTGACTACAGGACTTTGACAGGACTGGGGGAAACAGAGACTCCACTCTTGGAGGGACACAGAAAGTAGTGTGCTCTTCAGGACCCAGGGGAAAGAGAAGTGGTCCCATAGGAGACTGAACCAGACCTACCTGCTAGTGTTGGAGGGTCTCCTGCAGAGGTGGGGGGTGGCTGTGGCTCACTGTGGGGACAAGGACACTGGCAGCAGAAGTTCTGGGAAGTACTCCTTGGCGTCAGCCCTCCCAGAGTCTGCCATTAGCCCCACCAAAGAGCGTGGGTAGGCTCCAGTGTTGGGTCACCTCAGGCCAAACAACTAACAGGGAGGGAACCCAGCCCCACCCATCAGAAGACAAGTGGATTAAAGTTTTACTGAGCTCTGCCCACCAAAGCAACAGCCAGCTCTACCCACCACCAGTCCCTCCCATCAGGAAACTTGCACAAGCCCCTGAGATAGCCTCATCCACCAGAGGGCAGAGAGCAGAAGCAAGAACTACAATCCTGCAGCCTGTGGAATAAAAACCACATTCACAAAAAGATAGACAAGATGAAAAGGCAGAGGGCTATGTACCAGATGAAGGAACATGATAAAACCCCAGAAAAACAACTAAATGAAGTGGAGATAGGCAACCTTCCAGAAAAAAAATTCAGAATAATGATAGTGAAGATGATCCAGGACCTCGGGAAAAGAATGGAGGCAAAGATCAAGAAGATGCAAGAAATGTTTAACAAAGATCTGGAAGAATTAAAGAACAAACAAACAGAGATGAACAACACAATAACTGAAATGAAAAATACACTAGAAGGAATCAATAGCAGAATAACTGAGGCTGAAGAACGGATAAGTGACCTGGAAGACAGAATGGTGGAATTCACTGCTGCGGAAGAAAATCAAGAAAAAAGAATGAAAAGTAATGAAGACAGCCTAAGAGACCTCTGGGACAACATTAAATGCAACAACATTCACATTATAGGGGTCCCAGAAGGAGAAGAGAGAGAGAAAGTACCCGAGAAAATATTTGAAGAGATTATAGTTGAAAACTTCCCTAACATGGGAAAGGAAATAGCCACCCAAGTTCAGGAAGTGCAGAGAGTCCCACACAGGATAAACCCAAGGAGAAACACTCCGAGACACATAGTAATCAAATTGGCAAAAATTAAAGACAAAGAAAAATTATTGAAAGCAGCAAGGGAAAAATGACAAATAACATACAAGGGAACTCCCATAAGGTTAACAGCTGATTTCTCGGCAGAAACTCTACAAGCCAGAAGGGAGTGGCATGATATACTTAAAGTGATGAAAGGGAAGAACCTACAACCAAGATTTCTCTACCCGGCAAGGATCTCATTCAGATTCGATGGAGAAATCAAATGCTTTACAGACAAGCAAAAGCTAAGAGAATTCAGCACCACCAAACTAGCTCTACAACAAATGCTAAAAAACTTCTCTAAGTGGGAAACACAAGAGAAGAAAAGGACCTACAAAAACAAATGCAAAACAATTAAGAAAATGGTAATAGGAACATACATATCGATAATTACCTTAAACGTGAATGGATTAAATGCTCCAACCAAAAGACACAGGCTTGTTGAATGGACACAAAAACAAGACCCATATGTATGCTGTCTACAAGAGACCCACTTCAGACCTAGGGACACATTCAGACTGAAAGTGGGGGATGGAAAAAGATATTCCATGCAAATGGAAATCAAAAGAAAGCTGGAGTAGCAATACTCATATCAGATAAAAAAGACCTTAAAATAAAGAATGTTACAAGAGACAAGGAAGGACACTACATAATGATCAAGGGATCAATCCAAGAAGAAGATATAACAATTATAAATATATATGCACCCAACATAGGAGCACCTCAATACATAAGGCAACTGCTAACAGCTATAAAAGAGGAAATCAACAGGAACACAATAACAATGGGGAACTTTAACACCTCACTTATACCAATGGACAGATCATCCAAATAGAAAATTAGCACGGAAACACAAGCTTTAAATGACACAGTAGACCAGATAGATTTAATTGATATTTATAGAACATTCCATCCAAAAACAGCAGATTACACTTTCTTCTCAAGTGATCACAAAACATTCTCCAGAATAGATCACATCTTGGGTCACAAATCAAGCCTCAGTAAATTTAAGAAAACTGAAATCATATCAAGCATCTTTTCTGACAACAATGCTATGAGATTAGAAATCAATTACAGGGAAAAAACCATAAAAAACACAAACACAGGGAGGCTAAACAATACGTTACTAAATAACCAAGAGATCACTGAAGAAATCAAAGAGGAAATCAAAAAATACCTAGAGACAAATGACAATGAAAACACGATGATCCAAAACCTATGGGATGCAGCAAAAGCAGTTCTAAGAGGGAAGTTTATAGCTATACAAGCCCACCTCAAGAAACAAGAAAAATCTCAAATAAACAATCTAACCTTACACCTAAAGGAACTAGAGAAAGAAGAACAAACAAAACCCAAAGTTAGCAGAAGGAAAGAAATCCTAAAGATCAGAGCAGAAATAAATGAAATAGAAACAAAGAAAACAATAGCAAAGATCAATAAAACTAAAAGCTGGTTCTTTGAGAAGATAAACAAAATTGATAAAGCATTAGCTAGACTCATCAAGAAAAAGAGGGAGGGGGCTTCCCTGGTGGTGCAGTGGTTGAGAATCTGCCTGCCAATGCAGGGGACACGGGTTCGAGCCCCGGTCTGGGAAGATCCCACATGCCACGGAGCAACTGGGCCCGTGAGCCACAATTACTGAGCCTGCGCATCTGGAGCCTGTGCTCCGCAACAAGAGAGGCCGCGACAGTGAGAGGCCCGCGCACCGCGATGAAGAGTGGTCCCCACTCGCCGCAACTGGAGAAAGCCCTCGCACAGAAACGAAGACTCAACACAGTCATAAATAAATAAATAAAAGAACGTGAATTTCTTTAAAAAAAAGAAAAAAAAAGAAAAAGAGGGAGAGGACTCAAATCAATAAAATTAGAAATGAAAAAGGAGAAGTTACAACAGACACCTCAGAAATACAAAGCATCCTAAGAGACTACTACAAGCAACACTATGCCAATAAAATGGACAACCTGGAAGAAATGGACAAATTCTTAGAAAAGCACAACCTTCCGAGACTGAACCAGGAAGAAATAGAAAATATGAACAGACCAATCACAAGTAATGAAATTGAAACTGTGATTAAAAATCTCCCAACAAACAAAAGTCCAGGACCAGATGGCTTCACAGGTGAATTATATCAAATATTTAGGGAAGAGCTAACACCCACCCTTCTCAAACTCTTCCAAAAAATTGCAGAGGAAGGAACACTCACAAACTTACTCTATGAGGCCACTATCACCCTGATACCAAAACCAGACAAAGATACTACAAAAAAAGAACATTATAGACCAATATCACTGATGAATATAGATGTAAAAATCCTCAAAATACTAGCAAACAGAATCCAACAACACATTAAAAGGATCATATACCATGATCAAGTGGGATTTATCCCAGGGATTCTTCAATATATGCAAATCAGTCAATGTGATACACCATATTAACAAATTGAAGAATGAAAACCATATGATCATCTCAACAGATGCAGAAAAAGCTTTTGACAAAATTCAACACCCATTGATGATAAAAACTCTCCAGAAAGTGGGCATAGAGGGAACCTACCTCAACATAATAAAGGCCATATATGACAAACCCACAGCAAACATCATTCTCAGTGGTGAAAAACTGAAAGCATTTCCTCTAAGATCAGGAGCAAGACAAGGATGTCCATTCTCACCACTATTATTCAACATAGTTTTGGAGGTCCTAGCCACTGCAATCCGAGAAGAAAAAGAAATAAAAGGAATACAAATTGGAAAAGAAGAAGTAAAACTGTCACTGTTTGCAGATGACATGATACTATACGTAGAGAATCCTAAAGATGCCACCAGAAAACTACTAGAGCTAATCAATGAATTTGGTAAAGTTGCAGGATACAAAATTTATGCACAGAAATCTCTTGCATTCTTATACACTAATGATGAAAAATCTGAAAGAGAAATTAAGGAAACACTCCCATTTACCATTGCAACTAAAAGAATAAAATACCTAGGAATAAACCTACCTAGGGAGACAAAAGACCTCTATGCAGAAAACTATAAGACACTGTTGAAAGAAATTAAAGATGATACCAACAGATGGAGAGATATACCATGTTCTTGGATTGGAAGAATCAATATTGTGAAAATGACTATACTACCCAAAGCAATATACAGATTCAATGCAATCCCTATCAAATTACCAATGGCATTTTTCACAGAACTAGAACAAAAAATCTTAAAATTTGTATTGACACAAAAGACCCCGAATAGCCAAAACTGTCTTGAGGGAAAAAGACGGAGCTGGAGGAATCAGACTCCCTGACTTCAGACTATACTACAAAGCTACAGTAATCAAGACAATATGGTACTGGCACAAAAACAGAAATGTAGATCAGTGGAACAGGATAGAAAGCCCAGAGATAAACCCACGCACCTATGGTCAACTAATCTATGACAAAGGAGGAAAGGATATACAATGGAGAAAAGACAGCCTCTTCAATAAGTGGTGCTGGGAAAACTGGACAGCTACATGTAAAAGAATGAAATTAGAACACTCCCTAACACCATACACAAAAATAAACTCAAAATAGATTAGAGACCTAAATGTAAGACTGGACACTATAAAACTCTTAGAGGAAAACATAGGAAGAACACTCTTTGACATAAATCACAGCAAAATCTTTTTTGATCAACCTCCTACAGTAATGGAAATAAAAACAAAAATAAACAAATGGGGCCTAATGAAACTTAAAAGCTTTTGCAAAGCAAAGGAAACTACAAACAAGACGAAAAGACAACCCTCAGAATGGGAAAATATATTTGCCAATGAATCAATGGACAAAGGATTAATCTCCAAAATATATAAACAGCTCATGCAGCTCAATATTAAAAAAACAAACAACCCAATCGAAAAATGAGCAGAAGACCTAAATAGACATTTCTCCATAGAGGACATACACATGGCCAAGAAGCACATGAAAAGCTGCTCAACATCACTAATTATTAGAGAAATGCAAATTAAAACCACAATGAGGTATCACCTCACACCAGGTAGAATGGACATCATGAGAAAATATACAAACAGCAAATGCTGGAGAGGGTGTGGAGAAAAGGGAACCCTCTTGCATTGTTGGTGGGAATGTAAATTGATACAGCCACTATGGAGAACAGTATGGAGGTTCCTTAAAAAACTAAAAATAGAATTACCATATGACCCAGCAATCCCACTACTGGGTATATACCCAGAGAAAACTATAATTCAAAAAGACACATGCACCACAATGTTCATTGCTGTGCTATTTACAATAGCCAAGTCATGGAAGCAACCTAAATGCCCATTGACAGATGAATGGATAAGAAGAAGTCGTACATATATACAATGGAATATTACTCAGCCATAAAAAGGAACAAAATTGGGTCATTTGTAGAGATGTGGATGGACCTAGAGACTGTCATACAGAGTGAAGTAAGTCAGAAAGAGAAAAACAAATATCGTGTATTAACACATATATGTAGAACCTAGAAAAATGGTACAGATGAACCGGTTTGCAGGGCAGAAATAGAGACACAGATGTAAAGACCAAATGTATGGACACCAAGGGGGGAAAGCACCGGGGGGTGGGGGTGGTGGGATGAATTGCAAGACTGGGATTGACATGTATACACTGATGTGTATAAAATGGATGACTAATAAGAAGCTGCTGTATAAAAAAATAAATTAAATAAAATTCGAAAAAAAAAGCAAGATGCAGAAAAGTGTGAATAATATGACCCCGTTTTTGTAAAACTAACAACAATAAAAATATTTCATGTATATGTAAAAAAAAAAAACAACAACTTATGGTGATAAATCTGAAACATGTCAGATGGCAAGGGAAGCTCAATCTCATGATAAAAGAAACTCCTAAATGAATTCAGTAAATTGTAGAATTTCCTTCTTTTTTAAGGTTGAAGGTATTTACTTGTATGTATATATCACATTTTCTTTATCCAATCGTCCATCAACACTTAGTTGTTTCCATACCCCGGCTATTGTGAGTAATGCTGCAATGAACATGGGAGTAGAGACCTCTTGAGACAGTGATTTCATTTCCATCAAATATATGTCCAAAGTGGAATTGCTGGATCATATGGTAGTTCTATTTTTAATTTCTTGAAGAATCTCTATACTGTTTTCCATAGTGGTTGTACTATTTTACTTTCCCACTAACATTGTACAAGGGTTCCCTTTTCCCCATTTATCCTCACCAGCATTTGTTATCTCTTGCTTTTTGATAATAGATAGCCTAATAGGCATGAGGTGATGTCTCACTGTGGTCTTGATTTTCATTTCCCTAATAATTAGTGATGTTGAGCACCCTTTCATGTGCATGTTGGCCATCTGTATGTCTTCTTTGGAAAGCTGCCTGTTCAGGTCCCTTGTTTATTTTTAATTGAGTTATTTGTTTATTGTAATTGAGTTGTATGAGTTCCTTGTATATTTTGGATATTGGCCTCTTATCAGGTCTGTGGTTTGTAAATATTTTCTTCCATTTCATAGGTTCCCTTTTCATTTTGTTGATGGTTTCCTTTGCTGTGCAGTAGCTTTTCAGTTTGATATAGACTCACTTGTTTATTTTTTGCAGGATGGGCAGAAGAAGCTGGCCCACCATGCAGGCCCAGCCATCTTAGACCAGACTCTGAGCCGATGGCCTTTCCAAATGAAGGCAGGGGTCCCATCATGCTGTCATTGGTCACTGTGTGTATTTCTTTTCTAAGGGAGATTTAATAAAAGAGAATAGAAATGTCATTTTGGAAATGCTAGCCTTTACTTAAAAGAAACATTCATGGTGTATTATTTATGATTTCCCATCTTGTGTTCTAGATATAAAGTATTCTTTAAGAAAAATACACACGATTAGGAGACAATTTTAACTGTCATTTTTGAGCTCTTAGTCAAAATTTGTTATACCTTTTTCTGTCACTAAGACTTTTGGGGTTCAGCTGCACCTTCTGGTCCCTCTCTTTCTCCTCTTCGGCTTCTTCAAGTTCAATTCCCTGGGGACAGTGCTGGCACATGTATTTACCAGCAGAGAGGACTCCTTGATGGTTTCCCTGCACAAAATGAGCAGCTCTCCTGTCAGGAGGCTGTTTGATCCTCTCACAGCTTGGCCATCTATTGAATAAATACAGGCTACTGAAAGTTCAAAGTATAAACACATGTGAAAACATGCAGGGCTACTCTGTATGGACCCCTGCGATTCAAATGGCTCTTGAATAATTTTATGCCATTTGGAAACATCTTATGAGGCACGAAGTCTAGCAAACATGGCATCTTAAAGTTTGCTTTTCTGACTATTTTCTCTGAAAAGTAATAGGAGTAATTTTCTTGGCAAAAGCTCCCACTATTCCCCTTTCATTTTTCCTTATCTTTTCTGTACTGTCTCTCAGTGATGCCTCTTTCCGTACACCTTCCTCTCCTGGGGAGGTGGATTAGAAAGAAGGAAGGAAGGGGGGGAGGAAGAAAGGAAGGAAGTAGGGAGGGAGGGAGGAAGGAGGGAAGGAAGAAACTTTAGGGGTTTGGTCTTCAATACCGGGGAAGCAAGTCATATCTAAAATGGACATGTAGGTCCCATTCCTTGGGTAGAAAGGTGAAGCTCTTTTCCCGGTTTCTTGATTTTTTTTCCTATACTGTTTCAAAGCCACCTTTTCTGTGTGTCTACAATAATGGTCTTTGGGGGATAAGTTAAGCACTGCTTATAAACATGGGATCCCAAGAGACTCAACATTTGGCAAAATCTCATTAACACTTTTGTTTCAGTTCTCTATGTTGGATACACTTAGGGTAAGTTTTATCGGAAAGAGGCATCATTAACTCACTCTCTTGCCCTTTTCCCTGCTGCTTGTCCTTGTCAACAGCAAACGATGAATAAAGTATAAGATGCAAGTCCAAACAGTCACACCAGAGCAGGTCATCTCGGTGGTGAACATCACCTCCTTTCCCACTTTCTTGCCTTATTTTTTCAAACATCTTTCTTATATGACTTGTGAACCAAGAACAAAGTATTTTAAGTCAAGTAATACAGACCAGTAATTATATCCAGTATCTCTTTTATTTTTCTGAGACTTAGCCTTTGAGTTGTTATTTTATCTTTGCGTTCATAGTCCCATGTAAAACATTTTATAGAAGAAAGTCTATTGGCTATTTTAATATCCCTGGCAGTCAGATACAGTGTTTAGTACAATAAAAACACAGAACATTTTGTGACTACTCCTCTTTGCCAGCCACTGTTTTATATCCATTAAATCACTTAACTATCATAATTTATGAGGTGGGCAGTAATATTAAACCAAGGCACAAAAAGATAACTTACCTTAGGTTACACACCTAATAAATGGTAGAGTCAGAATTAGAACATAGGCTATCCAATAGAGATAGGAGGTTTGTTATTTTTCCTCCCCAAAAAACATATTTTAAGGGCTATTGGTAAAGTCCATTGCATCTTTCCACTTCACCATGCTTTCCATCACATTTGCCCTAATGTCACCCTAGACATTTCGGGGATCTAAGGAGAAGTTGAACTGCAGATTTAATTTTAGGTTTAGCGATATGTTTACACGGTTCACAGTTACTGTTGGGTATACTTAAGTGTCTACTAGCTCTCCTGGTTTAGAAACGAGTCCTAGTAATAACCTTACTGTCCGCTCTGCCAATTCACTTGTCACTGTTACACAAAGGATGTAGGTCAGCATGCACTAGAACAGGCCCACCAGTGCCCTGTGTACACAGCCCTAAAGTAGGTCACATGCACAAGAAACAGATTTGAAATGTACATAGACAGAAGCTTGTCTTCCAAACCTTGCAGCTCATAAATTAAGTAAACTTAGTAGAGTTTTTCCTCAACTTGACAGCAATCCTAAAAATTCACTTTACATTACCATTAACAAGTTGCAAAGCTGAAATAAATCTTTTCTAAACAGTGAGAAACAAGAAACACGTTTTGATCAACTGTGCCAGGAGGAAGACTAATTTATCTTTCTACACTCTGATAGAAAATGCTATGGAAATAACAGAAATCAGCAATCAAAGGGTACACAGCCAAAAGCATATGGGGAAAAATTGTTTCAATGAAAATGTTTCAATTAGAAAATAGAAACATGCTGCTTTTCTAGATTTTATGTTCATAAGCTTTCATAAATTTATAACTTGTGATTTTTCTTTTTACATTTTAAATAAGTATTGACTTTATACCTACTTTTGTAGTCTTAATTCTGTGTTTTTTTAAAAGAGCCCCCAAATCTATAGTAGCTTCAGGTTGGTAGGATTAAAAATACATTTGCTGGGAGGACCAACATGTACTTATGTACATATGTTTTATAGCTCACGACACAGGATAATCATTAACTTTTGGATCTCTTTCTCCTTTTCCTTTCAAAATATTGCTTAGTGACATAATGGAGTTTCTTTAACTAACTAGTCCCAAGGACAATCGAGAAGAAATTCTTTCAATGTGGCTCTTTTTAAGCATACAAAAAATAATTCCCTGGTTACCTAATAAAATATGATAATCCTGTGTCATCATGTTTTTCAGTGAGATTTCTGGGATTTAGGGATATTCCAGAGTGACACCATAGGTGAAGATCAAGAAGGGAATCCAAACATGTGGGGCGAAGGTCTACACAGCAAATACTCAACAGATCCATCTAAGTGTTGAACTGTTTAGAGAAGACTTTATTTAATCTTATTAACTTTTTCTTGGTTTATCTATCTGAATAGGCTCTCTATTGGTCCAGACATTGCAGGAATGGTCTGGAATAATATTTATTCATTTAAATAATTATTATTTGTCTATTATGTATAAACATTGTCCTAGAGGCTGGTGATGCACCAGTGAACAATCAATCACACAAGGTGTCTTCTGCCCTGGAGCTTATATTCCATGGAAGAGAAGGATCCCTTACGTGGGGATCAGGGACAGGATCCTGGCTCCGTGCACTCAAAGATCCTCAAACACAAGCTACCTAAAACATCCTCAGATGGCCGTCCATGCAAGAAGCACAAAGCCACACTTGAAAAATATTCAAATGAAAATGCACACATTTTGTCATCAGGATCAGTATAGCAAACACAGAATCTTGCCTGGGTCAGTGAAGGATGTCATCCTGTGAATTGTATACCTTTGCTCCACCTGACTCCCTCCCAGGATCCTTTCCACCTTGGAAGTTGCTCGTGGATTCATGGTGCTGTGCTGAAGATATGTCAGATCTTATACAAAATTTCAGTTTTATCCCTATGATTCAAAAATAAATGAGACTCAGACCCCGTATCTCTCTCACCTCATCATTTTTCTCTGAAAGATCTAGTAGGAAAACTGAGGGAGCAAAGCATCCATTTTAAGACTAAGATCAGCTACTAAGGGAAGATTCCAACATCTGAAATATCAGGATAATATTGTCACAAACGGAGACAACACAATCTGTTGTCTTATGCCGGCCTCCATCCTGCTCAAGGGATACTCATTGGTGGTAGACAATGTGCCCTCTGCCATGGCTTCTCCGAGTAAATTCAGAAGGTGTGTAAGTCATAAGGAAATTGCTTGACATCATTCATTGTGGAGCAAAGTGAGAGACATAGGATAAATCTAAGCTGTTTCTTTGCATTGCATGTAGATATCATCCACTCTCTTGTTATGCATTATTCCACTGATGATATTATTAGTAGAAGTGCATGTGTGGCATTGGTGAATCAGTGGGGATGTAGAATGTAATTCTTTCCAAAATTTCAGTTCTTAGTGACAAAGTAATTCTCAAAAGCAATACAAGTGGAAAGAAAGAAAGAAAAAAAGAAAAAGGAAGGAAGGAAGGAAGGAAAGAAAACTAGCCTAATAGGCAATTAAGAAAATTCAGTTTAAGCAATAATAACATACCATGTTCTACCTTTCAAACTGCTGAAGAATTTAAGCACACACACAATGTTCTAGGCAGCTATTGCTTATAAAAATCCACCCCAAGGGCTTCCCTGGTGGCGCAGTGGTAGAGAATCTGCCTGCCAATGCAGGGGACACGGGTTCGAGCCCTGGTCTGGGAAGATCCCACATGCCGCGGAGCAACTGGGCCTGTGAGCCGCAATTGCTGAGCCTGTGCGTCTGGAGCCTGTGCTCCGCAACAAGAGAGGCCACGATAGTGAGAGGCCCGCGCACCGCGATGAAGAGTGGGCCCCGCTTGCCACAACTAGAGAAAGCCCTCGCACAGAAACGAAGACCCAACGCAGCCATAAATAAATAAAATTAAAAAAAAAAATCCACCCCAAACTGAGTGGCATAAAGGAACCATCATTTTATTATGTTCATGCATTCTGTGGGTCAGAAATTCAGAAAAAGCAACAACAGACACAACTTGTTTCTGCTCCACAGAGTCTGGGAGCTCAGCTGGGAAGACTCATAGTTCACAGGTTGACCTCAGATTGAATGTCAACCAAATATCTAGAGACGACCTCTTCATGTGTCTGATTTCCTCACAAAAAGGCAGCTAATTTCCAAAAGCAGTGTCTAAGAGAAGTCAGATGGAAATTCTCTTTTTTGATGACCTGGCCTTGGAAATCACATTGCATCACTTTTGCCAGTCAAGATTCCACCCACATGCAGAGAGGGAACAAAGACTTTACTTCTTGATGGGGACAAGTGTCAAAGTCACACTGTCAGAAGATTATGGGTGATGGGAGAGATTTTGCAAACATTTTTGGAAAATGCAATTGGCCACACACACTAGTAACCAATTTTTTTGAGGATTTAGGAAAATGAGAGCATAGTGGTCCTCGAATACCATGGGGGATTGATTCCAGGACACCCCCATACCAAAATCTGGGGATGCTCAATCCCTTATATAAAATGGCACAGGATTTGCATATAACCTACACACATCCTCTTGTACACTTTAAATCATTTCTAGATTTCTTATAATACCTGATACAATGTAAATGCTATGTGAATAGGTACTGGTGAGTGGCAAAGTCAAGTTATGCTTTTTCGAACTTTCTGGAAATTTTTTTTCTGAATATTTTTGATCTGCCACTGGTTGAATCCATAAATGCAGAATCTGGGGATAAGGAGGGCCAACCGTAACTACAGTTTCGTGCTATCAGTCTGGTCACCTGCTGTACTTAACAGAAGACTTAAAATCTATCTATCCCTTGACAAACTAATTCAAGGTTCCCAAGCACTACATACTAAAGAAATAACCATGGCTGTTTCTAGAGTCCATAGGTGCCGTGGCTCACCTGTGTGTGCATAGTTTACCCTTTCAAATCATATCTGAATGACTGCAGCACAAACCTCCAAACTGTAAGGGGAATACAGGAAGTTAGGTTCCTTCACATGTCCCTGCCCTGACCCAGGTACCAAAGGTATGTCCCAAGCTGCTGTCAGCATCAGCTCTCCATCCTGTTCCTGATCTTAGATGAATTCAGTGATGCAGAGTTTAAACACTTAGTAATGATGGAGGTGGCGTTACAGGTCATTGTAATTACTTTCAGTGCGATTTTTTAAATGTTCTAAATTTTCCATGGCTACTTCACTTGTTATCAGAAAAAAAAGTTATTAAAAGGAAAGCAAAAATTTTCAGTTCTTATCTTACACTAATCTGGGGTGGCAGAAGATGTTTTGGTCCCATACCCTACAATGATCTTGCCAAAGGAAGTTAGATAGATGATAGATAGATAGATAGATAGATAGATAGATAGATAAACAGATAAAAAGGTAAATGATGAATAAACAGATTTATGTATAATCACATATATAGATGTGTTTTACTTGGCCCATAGTATCAATACATTTTAAAAATCTTTTTATTTGTTGCTAATGTTTACAAATTGGGAGATTTTACAATAAAAGATATCTGGGTTTTCAGATTTCCCTCAGATAGGACACAGCATGCCAACATTGTGTTTGCGTTCCCAGTACCTCCTTGGAAGGGCCAGGGATTTATAGATTGCAGCAGGCATGGTCCCTAACCAGCTTGATGATACCTTACCAGCTCACTTCACTAACATACACCACATTCCTAGCCCCTATACACATTGCTGTTTGTGACTCCAGACAAAAACGGTATTTAGCAAAACCCAGACAATATACGAAATCATTGTACCTCTTCACCTGAATGTTTTGACATCATTTAGAAGAAACATAAACAGCATATCTTCTCTTGGTTAAGAAAGCAGAATTTAAATCAGTTCCTCAATTCTAAGGAACTGTAAAGTTTACAAATTAAACTTAGTGTTTTCTTTAGTCATTCGTCTCTGTACTTCTTATAGCCCTTTAAGCTCTGCCTTCCAATTGAGTAATTTATTATACACTTTCTTGCATTGCTTGCTGTTTTAAGAGTTAGTCTTGATCTTTCTAGCAGACTCAGAAGTCACTGAAGGCAGGAACCAAGTCAGGATACTTGTTTTCTTGAATATAAGTATACAGTATATTCTTGTTAGTGATTTGAGAAAATCTATCATTCTAGGCACTGGATATTCTGGGAGAATGTTATTCTGGTCATTGACAAGGCCTTCCCTCTTTGGGAAAGGTCAATTTTTATTCCCAAAAAGGAAGAGAGAGTAAAATAAGTCTCATATATGTTATAATCCAAATCTGCCCTCCTGCATTCATTTTTCAACCCAAGAGTTTCTCAAGATAAAAACAGCACCATAGATTCTTTCCTTCCGTGGGGAAAAAACCCAAGAGAAAAGCTCTCAGTTGGTTCCAGCCCTACCTCTTTCTGATGTCACCATGATTTGCATGCCAAAGGGAAGCCTGCGGCAGAGTGGTCCTCTCTGGGGGTGGGTGTAGCCCGGAGCTGGAGACTGACAGCTCTTGGTCACGGCACAGAGAAAAGCTGGCTCCTTAAGCATCCCTGGCACTATCACCGGGGCTCCTCGGAAAAGGCCTAATCCCGAGGGCGAGCCAAGAGATGAAGGTCAGGGAGGTTGCCAGTTGCAAAATGTAACTAAAGGCAGAGCTAGTTTCTGCTTTAGGAAAATTTACTTGTGGAGGTGCTGATAGAATCATTAAGTGCCTCTTCCTTGTGCCTTACTTTCTGACTGACGTGGGGTATTGTAATTTTAGCATCATTTTCTTCTCTCAGATGAAGATATGTTGAAGAGCTAGGTGACAGGGCTTCCCTGGTGGCGCAGTGGTTGAGAGTCTGCCTGCCAATGCAGGGGACACGGGTTCGAGCCCTGGTCTGGGAAGATCCCACATGCCGCAGAGCAACTGGGCCCATGAGCCACAACTACTGAGCTTGCGCGTCTGGAGCTTGTGCTCCGCAATAAGACAGGCCGCGACAGTGAGAGGCCTGCGCACCGCGATGAAGAGTGGCCCCCGCTCGCCGCAGCTACAGAAAGCCCTCGCACAGAAATGAAGACCCAACACAGCCAAAATAAATAAATAAATAAATAGCGTTCCCTTTAAAAAAAAAAAAAAACAGAGCTAGGTGACAGTTTTCAAATGAATGAACCTCTCTATAGACAATACTAGAGGATGCTTTGTAGCTACCATTTATGAAAAATATATTTGTCAAAATTATAGGTAACTAACTTGACACAGAGGCACCTGACCTCAGAAGGGACTGCAGACGACAGTATCTTTCTCACTGGAGTAAGTGTCTTCCTTTTCACATTGGCTTGAATGAACACATTGACCTAGAACAACATATATTTACCAATGAGTGATGCAAAGCTCTGACAAAATTCATAACAAACAAACGAGAAAAACGACAGGGCCATGGCCAGATATTTTAGTGAGCTTTGGTAATGGGCGATAGGATTTATATGATTTCTAGAAGCAATCCAAACATTAAATAATAAACGTTTCCAGTTACTACTCTCTTTATGCAAAAATATATATGATGAAATGCTGAAATAAACTTGATTAAATTTGATCCTTCTAGAATAATCTCTCAAAATAGATACACTCACAAACTGACCGAGAGATATGCATGTGCCCGTCCTCTCTTTTAAACACACACGTGTGTACACCTGGCGGGGCTTTATGAGAGAGACGAGTACATTGACTGGCAGGTGGCAGCAAAGGAAGAGGGAAGAAAGGGCTTAGATCAGGGCTTGTCAGCGTTGGCAATATCGACGTTTCAAGCTGGTTCATTACTTGTTGTGGGGACTGCCCTACGCACTGCAGGATGTTTAGCAAAATTCTTGGCATCTACCTACTAGATACCAGTGGCATGCCCTCCATGCCAGTTGTGAAATTCAAAAATGTCTTCAGGCATATTGACCAGGGTGACATCACTAAAATGGCAACATAGGAGACCCCAGCCTCTGTCCTCCTACAAAGATCAACAATCAGACAGCTACCAACGAATGAAAACAGCCTGGGAAAGCTCTCTAGGCCATTTAAGAAACTTTAGCAACACAATGGGAAAATCTTTTTTAAAACCTAAGAATAACCTCACAAGAAGAGAAGGAGAACAGCTTCCTTTTGCCTTCATTGGCCTGTGCCCCAAGCCAGGTCTGCTGAGGCCCAAGAGGGGACTTACTAGCTACAAAGAGCTAGCATAGTTGATTCACAGTGTTGTGTTAGTTTCAGGTGTACAGCAAAGTGACTCAGTTATACATACAATATATAGCTATTTTTTTAAGATTCTTTTCCCTTATAGGTTATCACAAAAT
Source organism: Balaenoptera acutorostrata (assembly GCF_949987535.1). Lineage (NCBI taxonomy): Eukaryota > Metazoa > Chordata > Mammalia > Artiodactyla > Balaenopteridae > Balaenoptera > Balaenoptera acutorostrata. The sequence continues at coordinate 9,646,740 of NC_080066.1, read as the reverse complement.
ATTGAGTATAGTTTCCCATGCTGTACAGTAGGTCCTTGTTTTTTAATCTATTTTATATATAGCAGTGTGTAACTGCTAATCCCAAACTCCTAATTTATCCCTCCCCACCCCTTTCCCCTTTGGTAACAAGTTTGTTTTCTGTCTGTGGGTCTATTTCTGTTTTGTATATAAGTTCATTTAGATTCCACATATAAGCGATATCATATGATATTTGTCTTTCTCTGTCTGCCTTACTTCACTTAGTATGGTAATCTCTAGGTCCCAGTGGGTTCTTAATGAGTTGCTAATAACAGGTATTTTCTTCTTCAGTTTTAGCGTCCATGTATTTACTTTGAGTTTTTGAGTTTGCAGTGCTGCTCTGGCCACGTTAGCAAAATGGCACAAGGGAGGCCTGAAAAAGTGTCTGTCTGTTTCTTCGGGCCCCTCTTGCTCATCTGCCTTTGCCATGAGGAAGATGAGGCTCATGGATCGAAATTATTCCATCAGTAATTTTGACCAAACCGTCGAAATTATTCCAGCCAAATCAGACAACACCTGGCCAACTTCCAGTCAGGAGAGACTCCAAGACCTGCTCATCTGAGGTCAGTCTAACTCACTGACTCTAGAATTGTGGCCTAGGTAAACGTTGTATGGATGTAAAGTTGAACAGCCATTTGTTACATAGCATTATTGTGTCAGTGGAGAACCGATACACTTAATAGACCCAGTGAACTTTAATTGTATGCTAGGCATCGTGTACAAAACATTCTAGAAGCCTCAGATTATCTTATCCTCCACTAGAGGGGGTCAACACTTGACTCTAATAGTCAGAGACTGAAGGTTCATTATCTTAATCCAGTCATGAATTTAGCTGGCTGAAGGCTGGGTTTAAGTTTTAGTAAAAGTGCATTTATCTCTGGCTTGTCCCTGTCACCAAGAGCATGGATCTGGAGGACTTTTATTTGCCTTTGTCTCTTCAGTACCTAGAAACTGCAGGAGTTTCTGCTTTGCTTCTCGGAGGTTTTCTTCTTAGGTCTCTAGGCTGCTTCCCTGAACAGCTTCAGAATGCAGCAAATCTCTTCAAGGGGAGATTTGCTATGATTTTAAAGCTCCACAAACCTCTAATTTTGTCATTCCAGCTCTGCACAAGCACCAAGGCTCTGCTAATTTTTAACTCCCCCAAACAGTGTCCCTGGCAAACCCCCAGGAAAAAGCAACTGGAGATGTTCGCTTGTGATTCACACCTTCAGGAAGGGGTCTCATCTCTCACTCACTGTTGGTAGAGGGCTCCCCGAAGGCCTTTGTCTCCTAAGCATGGTGAGACTTACATCCTAGAGCTATTAGGACTTCGCTCTTCAGTCACCATTTCTGCTTCAACCTTCAGTGTTTCAAGGCAGAAGCCAAACACGTGTTTGAGACCCCTCAAGTCTCCAACTTTGTCGCCTAGATCCACAGGGTTACCAAAAGCTGTGCTGGTGTGTGTGTCCTCTGGGCCTAAACCCAGAGTCAGCTAACAACCCTGGAGACACCTGGGGGTTTTCGGTCCACCTCTGAAAGCTTCTCAGGTGTGTGGTGGTGAGGTGTCCTAGCCCTGACTGTCCATTCTCCAGACCCTTCAAGTAGAAAATTTACAATCTCTACCTTCCCTACTTGTTCTCAGTGGGAGCACTGGTCTGGTCTGGACACTCTACCATACCTGCAAGTACAAGTCCAGGCCAGGGTATTCAACTGGAGTAAATTGAATGGATTTCTGAAATTTTTATGCACAGAGACAACCTAGCTGGGTAGACGCTCAAGGCATCTTTCCTGTTCTTATTAATACTGACTGAAATTACTTATGGAAATTGAAAAAAATCAGTACAAACTTCCACACAGCTTAAAACCATCTAGATGACTCATAATTTAAGGATAAGAAACCTCCGAAAGCAAGCTTATACTTCTGGGGGAGAATAGTCTATATGTGTCATCTAATGTGATTTAGGGAGGAAGAGCCTTTTTAACTTGGATATTTAGCTGAGAAGGAAATAACAGTGTGAGGGGCAAACTGACGAAGGAGTGAGTGGAGAGAGAAAATGTTTGGTTTATTCCTTTTTATCAGTATGTTGGGTATGAGAGATAATGCCCTGGCCACCCATTGTTCAGGTCCAATTTCCTTTCCAAGCGTCCTGGAAACTCTCAGTGAAACATTTACAATTGATGGAAGTTAAGAAAGCAAGCAACTTAGTTTTTTGATTTACAAAAAAATCTCATACCGTTTGAACAATGTGATTCACTGGATTTCCTCTTTGCATCTTTAGGTCACATCCTGCATGCTGTTACCAGCCGGAGCTGGAGCCGTGTCATGGTTTTGTTGATTGCTGCTTGTGCGGTGTTAGATTCCACCTCTGCAACCAGCCCCTCGCTTAGATAAAATCAGTCTGAACCCCAGGATTTGGGGGCTAAATAACCATCATCTCTTCAATGCCATCATCTTTTTCACGAAGGAACCAAAAATCAATTTCACCCATGAGACATTATCCAAATAATGGCCAATGAACCAATGAAATTTTTTAAAGTTTCAAAATCTCTAAAGAAAAATGTACTGCAACATCTTTAATGGTTTGGTAAGCCTACACTGGCAGGAGGAGAGCTGCAACAGCACTAGGACATAGAGTTTAGAGCCAGAAAATCAGTATCTGAGTCCAGAATGTGTAGGCCTGGACATACTCTATAACCTCTTAAAACTTGTTTTAAGAGGTAAGTTATGACGTTGTGATGGAAAGATTTAAACATGATAATACAAAATATGCTATAATACATCTGTTTATCTGGAGTAAATATATTGAATATAAATTAAACTACAAAAATATTAATTTAGCCCAGTTCTACAGTGCAAATAACGCACACTTGGTTAAAGACCATACTTTATGTGCATCATCAGACGACCATGAGCTTGAGTAGTTCAATGGTTGGATGGGGCCGGGACTTGGAGCGCTTTTTAGGAGCAGGTGGGAAAAATTCACATAGAGTTGTCAGCACAGCCTAGCTACAAAGTGTTTCAGAAAACATCCATCACCAAACAGGGGTTTTACTTTGACTACTTCTCAGAAATTTAATTTCTTGATATTCCTTTGGAGGAAGATAGCTTCAAAAATAAAAGAAGGTAAAATGCCTGATCCAGAATTGCAGAGACAGGCAGCCAGGTGGCCTGCTAGCTTACGGATTCTCGTCTTTCAGGAGACACACAGGAGTTATACAAGTTGTATCTAATGCTAACACTTAGAACAAATAGGAACATAAACATTCCTGCAGAATTGCAGACTATGACATATTTTAAAATGCAATTTTCACTTGTGAGTGTGATACATGAATAAATTAGTTTGGAAACCTGCAGGCAGTGGTGAGTGCTTTAAAATATTAAAGATTGTATTTTTACAAAGGAACCATCTATAAAAGTAATTCAGGGTGTATAAATACTTTAAGTATATAATTGTACTTATCATTGCATGTATAATACCCAGTCAACTGAACATTTATTTTCTAGGACTTAGAGAGTTAGGGTGAAATAGACCTTGACCCTGACATATAAGAGTTTATAGTCTCATGTGGCAAGTGAACATAGTGGTAGAAAATTTCAATAAATATGGTGGGGGAATCGGGGTCCTATAAGAGAAGTTAAGTCTTTAGAGAAGTGAAGTGTTTTATGCCATAGAAAGCGTAGAGTAGAAGTGAAGACGCAACAACAGGCTTCTAGGGTAAAAGGGTGCCTGAGTTTGACAAATGAAGAGGGTTCTGGCCTGGCTAAGGGTTAGGGAGAGAAGTTTTGCATTTGCACATCTGTAGTATACTGGAGAGAGAAGAATAAAAGATGGGAAGAAACAGGCAGTGACCAAAACATAAAGGTTTATGTCTAAACATAAACTTTTTAGAAACTTGTGCAGGAAAGTTGATAGAGGCTTTATTTCTAATAGCCCCAAACTGGAAACAACCCAAGTGTCCATCAACAAGTGAATGGTGTCTGTGCAATGGGACACTGTCAGCACCAAAGAGAATTCTCATGTGACAAGTTGAACAGATCTCAGAATAATTATGCTGAGTGAAATGAGCCAAACACAAAGGATGACATCCCATATGATTCCATATACACCAAATTTTAGAAAAATAAATCTACACTTTGAGAAAGAAGATACCTGGTTGTCAGTGGAATACTACTCAGCCATAAAAAGAATGAAATCTTGCCATTTTTGACACCATGGATGGAACTGGAGGGTTTTATACTTAGTGAAATAAGTCAGACAGAGAAAGATAAATATTGTATGCTTTCACTTATATGTGGTTCTAGAAAATAAAATGAATGAATGTAACAAAACAGAAACAGACTCACAGATACAGGGAACAAACTGGTGGTTACCAGAGGGGAAGGGCAAAACAGGTGAAGGGGATTGAGAGGTATGAAGTACTAGGTATAAAATAAAGAAAGAAAGTTACAAGGATGTTATGTACAGCACCAGGAATATAGCCAAAATTTTAGAGTAACCTTCTGTCGAGTATAGTTGATAAAAATATGGAATCACTGTTGTATACCTGAAACTAATATAATATTGTAAGTTAACTATACTTCAAAAAGGAATTTTAGAAAACTCTTTTCTTTATGAATGTAGATGCATAACGTTAGAATATAATTTCAAATTTGATTTTTTCCGTGGGATTGGAGGGATTTTTAACTTTTTCTTTCTTTCTGTTTGTTTTCCCTCAATATTATGTAGTGCCCTTGCATTCTTTTAAATTGGGAGAGAACCTACTTCCACAGCAGCTGTTGGCATCCCTCTGGGGCTGCAGCTTCCTCTCCCGCCAAGGCCCGAGGCTGCCCGCAGAGGAGCTCCAGCTCAAAGCCTGCTTTCTTTTCATTCTTGCAGAAATAGCTGTAGAGTAAAATCCTCTGGGGTGTTTTTTCTGGAAAAGGAGAACAGAACATACTCTTAGTAGTTGATTGTGGAAAATACTGCTCTAGCTGACTTTAAAAATTCTGAATTGCATGCATGGAGACCCCAGATTAACAAGGGGAGGTTTCATAAGGTTAAACACCTCATTTGAAATGTCATGGGTGTGGTGGAAATATATGTGACTGACTTCTTCCAATTACTTCATCAGATTCTTATTTTACTATTATTAATTAATACTTCATAAGTCACATGACTTCCTCCTCCCTCGTCCCCTCCTACCCTTCCCCCATCCTCTTTCCCCCCCTTCCCCTTCTTCTTCTTCTTCTTCTCATCATCATCATTATTATTATTTAGCTTTAAAATAAGATGCAGCATTTGGTCACTCTTACAGGAAGCTTCCAGTCTGAAGGTTCTGGCTGATGTTACATGCAGGACTAGTCTGGTATTTTATGTCCAAAGTGATTATGGTTTCTGTGTCAGTTGGAGGTGGACATATTGAACTCATTTCTCTGTAATGTGAATTTGAAAATGTGTTCTTGGGGAAAAGAATGCATTCAATTCAATGCTTCACTCTCTGCCTTTCCTAATTTTTGCTGAGACCAAGAGAGTATAAGAAAACCTGACAGATGAATAACACATTTTTTTCAGAACCATGTCCACAATTTATTTGGCTCACCCAGTAACCATATAAAAGGCACAAGAACAGTTTTGATGTCCTTATTCCCAAGGCCTTCAACGAGGCCCAAGGATGCTGAATTAGTTCACTAAAGTCACCAGTTCACCCGGAGAAGAGCCAAGGATTCCCAGCTCAGATTCTTCTACCATTTAGAACTCCACAGCTTTTTCAGCTATAAGATATCTGAGCTGACCCCACAAAATGTAATTTCCATGTAAGTGAATTATTTGCAGCATTTGCATCTTGGAGGGTTTCTGGTCACAGAAAGTTTCAAAGGAGCTAATGTTTATTGAACCTTTTAAATGTCAGTGGTTATTTTATGTAATTCTTACCATGACATGTGAGATAATTATGATGATGTCTGTTTTACAGATGAGAAACCATGAGACAAACTGACTTGTCTGAGATTGTGCAGTGTTTGAATGGTAAGGACGGAATTAGACCCACTCCATGTCCTGTGCCACTGACCCCACAATCCTTGGAGGCAATGCCAGAGATTATACTGAGCATGTTGGGATTGTCAGAGTTAGGAAGGATGGGACTGAGTTATTTGCCACACCCTGATATAAATCTTCAAGTCTCAAGTGCTGCAAACTCAGCTTTGCATAATCTCATACAAGCATTAGTGGAATTCAGGAACCTCAAAGAAACAGCTAGAGAGATGCTCTTGCCAACCCATCATCCATTCACGGGCTTTCCCAAATTTGAATTACTAACATTCCAAAGTTTCCCTCAAAATGCCTGACTATTAAAATCTTAAGATGTACTTTCCAGAATGTATGCCTCAGATTAGGGGGTCTGGGTCTTCTACATAGCTAGTGCTTAATAAATGTTGATTCCTTAAATGAATGAACTTTATTTTTCTGAAATCAGAAACCATGAAAGCATAAAGAGCACACAGTCAAAAGTATGTTAAGCCTAGATGCAGAAGTCAAGAACATTGCCTACTATTATACAAAAAGCCATTGTCAGATGTGAGCGCAAACTTCTGACTTTTGATTCCCCGGCTATAAGCACTAGTCAAGAGAGTTCTGCCATTTCCGTTATTTTGCGAGATAACTCATATGTAATAAATGGTCAATATGCACATAAACATGAATTTAGTAACACGTCAGCTGTAAGCCTCACAGGGTTTTCTTCGGAAAAAGGGAGACCCATATACAAGATCATTCTGGGTCAGATCTCACTAACACTGGCCATTCATGCATGTGTCATTGGTCCCACAACCTGTACATTTTCATTGTCGCTTTCAGGCCATAATGAACAGGCTTCTGTCTCACAGATAAGTTCCCAGGAGAAACTGCATATTGTTCATAACGTGATGTTTGTTCCAGTAGATTTTTAAAATCTTTCTCTCTCTTCCCTTTCCTAGCTTCTTAAGCATCTCTATGAATACCGTAAGAATGTTCTCTGTATCAGGTCATCATGTAAATCCTGCCAGCATTTCTTGGATAAGAACCAAGATTTAAGTGCTATGAAAATAGAATATTTCAGTTTATTCATGGATTAGGTAATATAATCTTTAATAGGATACAACTACAGTCTAAAATTGTATTTTAGTCCATGGCTAAAGACACACAAAAGAAGTTATAATACCTATAGATCAATAATTTTTTTTGACTTCACAAATTTATCTTTCAAAGTTTTACCAGATAATATTGAATATATACATATTGGCTCAATTTGTACTCATTCTTTAATTGAACATTTTAATTATTCCACAAAATTTAGCACTTCCAATAACTTATTTTGTTCTACTTTATTATATTATTTTACCAGGCTCACATTTGATTAATTCACTTAGAAACGAATTTATGGTCCATTATGTATAAGACCAAATACTCGACACATGGACTCAGAGTTGTTGTTGTTTGATTCTAAAGGCAAAAAATGTCTCTCATTATTAAATAAAGAAAAACATTCCTAAGTTTGTTATATTCTGTATTCATACGTATCTGTGTGTGTATTGTGTAGTATGTATATACCTATGAATTTTCTGAAAAGAATTCTTCCGTACAAACAACAACAATAACAAAACACACGAGGAAAAAACATTCTTTTCAACTTTCTTATAGTTTGGGGTAGGAATTTCACTTTGTTACTCTGAAATCTTGGAGAACATTCACACATCAGATTTAAAATAAATTGGTTGGATAGGCACACAACAAACCATCAGATAAATGAGACTATTTGATTATAGAGTTCTTCTCTTTTCAACTTTGTGTCTCTAAGGCTAAAGCATGAGATATATTCTGCATCGTTAAAAATGTATTCCTCAAATGAGAGTGACATGGTTAGGTGTGTATTTTAGAAAGACTCCTTATTTCAGAATGTTGAATGGAGATGACTCAGATTGAAAATAGAGGGCACCATGAAAGGATTCAGGTGGCCATCGATGCAAGGTATGTCGTTGGCTTAGACAATGGGAGTGGCCGTTTGCTTGGAGAGGAGGAGACAAATTTAAAAATTATTTAGAAGTCACGCCATATACAAAAATTAACTCAAAATAGATTAAAAACTTGAATCTAAGAGAGAAGACTATAAAAATCCTAGAAAAAAAAATAATAAATCTTTGTGACTTTGGGTTAGGCAAAGTTTTCTTAGCTATGCTACCAAGAGTACAGGCAACAAAAGAATAAAACAGATAAATCAAAATTTATCAAAATTAAAAACTTTTGTACTTCAAAGACTACCATCAAGAAAGTGAAGGGCTTCCCTGGTGGCGCAGTGGTTAAGAATCCGCCTACCAATGCAGGGGACATGGGTTAAAGACCTGGTCCGGGAAGATCCCACGTGCTGCGGAACAACTAAGCCCATGCGCCACAACTACTAAGCCTGCACTCTAGAGCCGGCGAGCCACAACTGCTGAAGCCCGAAGGCCTAGAGCCCATGCTCAGCAACAAGAGAAGCCACCAAAATGAGAGGCCCGCACACCGCAACGAAGAGTAGTCCCCACTTGCCGCAACTTGAGAAAGCCTGCATGCAGCAACGAAGACCCAATGCAGCCAAAAATAAATAAAATAAATAAATTTTTTAAAAAAGAAAAAAGAAAGTGAAAATTCAACTGAGAATGGGAGACGATATTTGCAAATCATATACATTATAAGAAACTTATAACTAGAATATATAGAGGATGCTTACAAATTAACAATAAACATTCAAATAACTCAGTTTAAAAATGGTCGAAGTATCTGAATACACATTTCTCTAGGGAAGATGTACAAATGACCAATAAGCCCATGAAAACATGCTCAACATCATTAACCATCAGAAAAAGGCAAATCAAAACCACAATGAGCTACCACTTTGCACCTTCTAGGATGGCTATAAGAAGAAAGACAGATAATCACCAGTGTTGGTGAGAATGTAGAGAAAATAAGCCCTCATCCATGACTGGTAGAAGCATATCATGATGAAGCTACTTGGAAAACAGTCTGGCAGTTCCTCAAAAGGTTAAAAATAGAATATTTTATGACCCAGCAATTTCACTCCGAGGTATGTACCCAAGAGAAATTAAAACATATGTTCAAAAACTTATATTGATACAAGCATGTTTATTAGGGCATTATTTATAATAGTCAAAAAGTGGAAACAGTCCAAATGTCCAGCAACTTATGAAGGGATAAATAGCCACATAACTGAATATTATTTGGCAGTAAGAAGGATGAAGTATTGATGCATGCTACAACATGGATGAACTTGGAAAACATTAGGCTATGTGAAGGAAATCGGTCACCAAAAATGCATATTGTGTTATTCCATTTATATAAAATAGCCAGGACTTCCCTGGTGGTGCAGTGGTTAAGAATCTGCCTGCTAATGCAGGGGACATGGGTTCGAGCCCTGGTCCAGGAAGATCCCACATGCTGCGGAGCGACTAAGCTCGTGCGCCACAACTACTGAGCCTGCGCTCTAGAGCCCGTGAGCCACACCTACTGAGCCCACGTGCCGCAACTACTGAAGGCTGTACGCCTAGAGCCCATGCTCCTCAACAAGAGAAGCCACCTCAATGAGAAGCCCGCAAACTACAACTACAGAAAGCCCGCATGCAGCAATGAAGACCAAACACAGCCAAAAAATAAATAAATGTTTAAAAATAAAATGTCCAGAAAAGGAACATTTATAGAACCAGCAAGTAGAAGAGTGGTTGCCTAGTGCTGGGGAGTTGGGGAGAAATAGGGATTGACTGCTAATGGGTAAGAGGTTTCTTTCTGGATTGATGAAAACATTCTAAAATTGTGGTGATGGTGGCACAATTTTGTGAATATACTAAAAAAATTTGAGCTGCACACTTTAAGTGGATGAGTTGTATGGTATGTGAATTGTATATCGATAAAGCTATTATGCGAAAAAGAAGATTTAGAAAGTAAATTAATAAATCTTGATCATTTTTTGCAATGTGAAGTAAGAATAAGGGAGGAGGAGAAAAAAGGCTTTTTGATCAGTCACTGTGGTAGAAGAGAGTGACAAGGAACATGGGAAAAAGGAGAAGGTTCATTAAGGAAGATGGCTAGCTCAGTTTGGGACACAGCAAGTTTGAGAAGGAGATAAATGTCTAGCACTGAAGCCCAAGACCAATGTCTGGCCTGGAGATAGTAAATTTGGGAAACAGGACCATATAGATGGTAACTGAAGTCATTATCGTAGGTGAGACAAGGGCCCAGAGTAGAAAAGCCTTTGGAGCCCCAGGCTTTAGGAGGCACGGCTGAGAAGATGCGTCAACTAAAGAGACTGATGAGTTCTTGAAGTAGTTAATTTCTATTAGCTAATGTGTGACATCTGTCACATGAAAAGTAGTATTTCAAGGAATTTGTGCGTCATTAATATGCTTGGCTAATCTAAGTACTGGTAATGAAAATGGGGGCCTTAAAATAAGGAAAAACACCTCTTTTTTTTTTTTCTTTCTCCAAGTGATTGACAGTTCGTAGTAACTGTGCTATTCTGGAATAAAAACAGCTTTAACACTTAAAATCAACATGATTTCAAAACCTAACTTTCTTAATACCTAAAATTGTCCCTTTACTGAAGTTCTCACCACATATTTAAGTGCTACTAGATTATTTATTCCGTTGCTATGCTATAAACTCTTTGAAAGAAGGATGCTGTGTCATTTTTCCCCCTTAATATTCTGTATCTTAAAGAGATAGTCTATAGAGGGCTTCCCTTCCCTGGTGGCGCAGTGGTTGAGAATCTGCCTGCCAATGCAGGGGACACGGGTTCGAGCCCTGGTCTGGGAAGATCCCACATGCCGCGGAGCAACTAGACCCGTGCGCCACAATTACTGAGCCTGCGCGTCTGGAGCCTGTGCTCCGCGACAAGAGAGGCCGCGACAGTGAGAGGCCCGCGCACCGCGATGAAGAGTGGCCCCCACTTGCCACAACTAGAGAAAGCCCTCGCACAGAAACGAAGACCCAACACAGCCATAAATAAAATAAAATAAATAAATAAAGAGATAGTCTATAAATATAATTTTTATCTGTTATTAAAGCAATGATTTCTCACAAACTGGTTAATTTTCCAAAGGAGGTTGGTTACTGTAAGGTCTTCTATTACTGGATAATTCAGATTGTTTCTATTACAGCTTATTGTTTGGAGTTACTTCATTAGTGTTTATAATATGCTGCCTGGAATGCCCTGTTCCTCAAGATGAACCCACCAGAACTATTGACTTGGCAGCCAGCTGCTTTTTTAAACTAATGTACAAATGAGATAAGAATAATCAACTTAAATATTTACTTGAATACTTTCCAGAATAATTACGGAAAGTCTCAAACCAGAATAACAAAATGTGAAGAGCAGTTGTAGATACATTTTGCTCTCACATACTTCTGAAGACAAAGGACAGAAAATGCTAATATAATGGTCTTCATCACTGTCACAATATTGTTTAGAATATTTTAGAATACATGTCTTGTGCATAGATACATATTTCTGTTAACCTGTTTTCCAGAGGAAGTTTTAATTTTGCTTCTGCATTTTTAAAAATAGGCTCAGAGCTCCAAATGGTAAGAGAAGAACTGTTAGAATGAGGCGTGCCAGTGTGATGGTCCCTGATGGATATTTGCTAGGAGATCATCTGTCACAAATATTTCAGAACTTGGTCCATATTAGGGCCAAAGACCAGGAGCTTATTAGTTATAAACTGTCATTAAAATATCCTTCCCCTTCAACCTAAAGTAACCCAATTGAATGTTTGTGTGTCATTATCTTGCAGCTTATGAGACCCATAGTGTCTCTTATCCCCAAATTCTGATCTGGAATATTACTTGGAATTTCACATTATCTTCTTTTTTAATATCAAGGGAGGTCTTGCAATGCCTCCCTATGGAGGGGAGTCACGAAGAGTCACTGTAGGATGAAAGTGTCTGGAACAACCCTCACTCTCTACTTAGAGAAAGTGAGGACACCCTTTCACTACCTCGCCATTTCTCACCTCCAGGGGAAACCATTGCCAAGATCTGGTGAGTAGGAGTCTCATAGAAAAGTGAAAGGAATACAAATCGTCCTCACCCTTCTCTTCACGGCTTGCAGAGGTGCACCCAGGGCCAGGATGCACTTGGACTGTTATGGGCTCCTTTGACACTAGAGAGAGAAATTGAATCAGAGCAGATTTCAAAGTAAGGAAGTGAACAGTAGGTAGCTTTGATCTGACCTTCAGGAGGGAGAGATTAAAGGAGAATCTGATGTTTTCCTTGTGTTGTGTCACCCTGGTCAGTAAAAGAAAGAGCACCCAGTTCTGGGGCAGAGCCTCAGTGGGGAGGCTGCCTTGGCCGTGGTAGTTGCAGTCTGAGGTCAAGCGAGTATTGCCCCATTTTAATGATAAGGAGTCGGAAGGAGCTCAGCTGAATACCATGGATTTGAGTTTTTATTCTATTGGATGTGGGAAGTGAAAGAGAGGAAGCCTTCTAGGAACTTTTCTTAAACATGGTAACTCCCTTCCCATGAAGCAGCCTTCTTGATCAGTGATTGAAACATATACCATTTACATTTCCTAGGTTGGAGGTTTGAAGCTTTGAAGGCAGGCATTGACTTCTCCTCTCTAACTATGAAAGACCTAGATGGCAACTTCTTCCAATAGAAGGATGTTTCGTCTACATTGAAAATATGTTGTTTAGTGTAGCCCCCTTCATTAATGATCTTCTGAATAATTTGCTGCAGCTTCTACATCAGCACTTGCTGCCATACCTTGTACTTTTAAGTTATGCAGACGGCTCCTTTCCTTAAACCTTGTGAACCAACCTCTGCTAGCTTCAAACTTTTTTTCTGCAGCTTCCTCATCTCTCTCAGCCTTCACAGAACTGAACAGAGTTAGGTACTTGCTCTGGATTAGGCTTTGGCTTAAGGAAATGTTTTGCTGGTTTGATCTTCTATCCAGACCACTGAAACTTTCTCCACATCAGCAATAAGGCTGTTTCATTTTCCTATTACTCGTGTGTTCACTGGAATAGCACTTTTGATTTCCTTCGAGAACTTTTCCTTTGCTTTCACAACTTGGCTAACTGTTTGGCCCAAGAAGCCTAGCTTTTAGCTTGTTTTTTTTTTTTTGGCCTATCTTCGCTTTTGACATGTCTTCCTCACTAAGCTTAGTCATTTCTAGAATAAGAGACTAACTTTTATTAAAAGTGAGTGGCCACTTTTGCAGACCCAGCAGGTTTAAGGGAATGTGGGTGTTCAAGGTTATGAATTGTGTCTACTCGGATAACTTCAATCTCAAGTCTCAGAATCTCACTGATTCCTTATTTGGACCCTCACACTGGCATATGAAACCTGGCAGGACTGGGAACTTTCTCTGAAGCTTTATTACTTTTAAAATTAAATCCTGAGCCTGGTTCTCTGCTCTATTTGCCCTCTAGCTATAGGACAATCATATCAAGAAGATCCATTGGCTTTCATATTTTGCCTGAATTAGTAATTAACCCCCTTAGGTCTGATATTATCTCTTTGAACAAATCGTTGGTGCTTAGCAACAGCTACCAAGTTCCCCAATTCTTAAACTTATCATTTCCCTTACACCGGCTATACTGCATCAGCCAGCAGATCTCCTTTCACTCTTCTTCCCTCTTGGTTTACATTTTGAAAATTTAAAGCATTAGACTGCTACAGCCCAGCAATAATTATCCATGCACCACGTGCTTCAAGTGACAAGGACCCCATTGCCAGGCAGGCAGGTCCAAAATCACATTTCCTAAGAGCGCTCCTGGCATCAGGGAACAGAACATGAGACGAACAGGTCAGCTGTTCTGTGGAGGCGGGGGTGTGCTCCCTGGTCCTCCCTTCAGGACTGAGACGCTCATTCCCTCAGTTGCCGAGATCAGTGCCTGCTGGTGGTTCCAAAGGGATTCCCTTCCAAGGATGCTCCCTTTCTGGGAAAGGAACAAAAGGTATGCCTCACCCAAACTTCTGGGCCCTTGTCAGCAGCAGCCTGCATTCAATAACGGCAATTCCATGTGGATCCAGGGACAAAGGCCCAGATCCCTTGCTTCAGTTGAGGTCAACTATGAAAGGCTACCTCTGCTCTGAACTCCCTGTGGGACTGGGTAAATCTTCGGGGGCAGCTGCATCACAGTTCAGCTCTTTCCGTCTCTCTTACTCCCTTAAAGATATTGCTGCTCAGCCCTTCCCTGGTGGTGCAGTGGTTAAGAACCCACCTGCCAATGCAGGGGACACGGGTTCGAGCCCTGGTCCGGGAAGATCCCACATGCTGTGGAGCAACTAAGCCCGTGCGCCACAACTACTAAGCCTGCACTCTACAGCCCGAGAGCCACAACTACTGAGCCCGCGTGCCACACCTACTGACGCCCGTGTGCCTAGAGCCCATGCTCCACAACAAGAGAAGACAATGCAATGAGAAGCCCACGCACCGCAATGAAGAGTAGCCCCCGCTCACCGCAACTAGAGAAAGCCAGCATGCAGCAACGAAGACCCAACACAGCCAAACATAAATAAAATAAATAAATTTATTTTTTTAAAAAAAATATATTGCTGCTCAGAACACTTAACCAATATAGCTCCTGTACTCAAATATCTGCATCCCATTGATACAGACCTAAGACATGTGTGTTAACTTTGTGGGGAAATACTCTGAAGAAATAGAGCCATAAGGAGATGAGGAAGGCAGGACTGGACAAAAGAGAAGTTGACCTATAGTGCATGTTCAAAGGTAGCTTCAGGCACGCCTATGGGGAAGCTTGAAAGAGCTGGAATGGCCCTAAATTGTTGTAAAGGAGTGAGGCCGGTCACTGGCCATGGTCTGTCCCCTAGGAGAGGTCACAAACTTGAGTGAGGCCGTTCCTGCATTTGGGAACACTTTCCAATGAGGGACACAGCTGTGGGCCATCAGAGACACGTATCTCTAAAAGCTCCTAGAAGCTCGGGGATGAGGCCACTGGCATCAAAGGGGATTTGGGAAGAGTACCACAATATTCACTATGGTGTGTGAATGTGTGCATTTTAATGTTTCTATATTAGCTAACGAAATATTAAAATGTATATAAATTATCAAAGATTATAACTCAGTTATCAGTTTCTCTGCCCTTAAGATCTGTAAATATTCACAAGCACCCCATCGTAGTACTTGAGAAAAAATCCAGCAATCTCAACAACATTTCTTGGGAAGGAGTGGAGCGTGTTCGCTTGGTTAGTTATGGCTCTGATCTGACTTCTGAGCCATCTCACCATGTCATACGTAAGGGTTAATTTTATGTGTCAACTTGTTTAGTCCACGGCACTCAGATAATTGGTTGAACACCAGTCTAGATGCTGCTGTGAAGGTATTTTTTTAGACGAGATTAACATATAAACCAGTAGACTCTGAGTAAAGTAAATCATCCTCCACAGTATGGCTAGGCCTCATCTAATTGGTTGAAGAACTTAAAAGAGAAACATTGAGGTCCTCTGAGGAAGAGGGGATTTTGCCTCCAGATGGCCTTCAGGCTCCAGAGGCAACATTTCTCCTGTCCCAGGTCTGCAGCCTGCTTACCTCCTGCAGACTGTACACTTACCAGCCCTCACAATTCCATGACCCAAAGCCCGTTCCTGAAGACCTCTCCCTCCCCCTCCCCCTCGCACACATGCGTTGTTGCTCCCTGCATCCTGCCCTGATGCCGTCAATCACCTTAGCTACTAAGCTGAACACTCAGTAGGATATGATGCCCCTGCTCGGAAATAGCCCACAACCTGTAATTTGAAATTTAGCAGAAAATGCCCTATAATGACCCTACATTTTCAGTTCTATTGAACTGAAATCATTAAAATTTTATCTGAATTTTTTTAAAGTATATATCTACAGTATATATAACATACATATATATTCATCCCTAACACACCACACCAGACCAAACCATGTGTCCCTTTTCAATACTACATCAACCGTAATATATAGAACTGAATCTTTTTCCTTGATTTTCACACACACACTCACACCACAAGCACACACATTCATACAAGGCCTTTATATAAGTAGCATACTTTACTGTAAGTTCAAAAACAAATATAATGTATTTTTTGCAACATAAAGTAGATTATTGAAATTTTCTCTAAAATATTTCATATATAATGTTTAACTCAATCAGAGAAAAATGATAATTGATCACATTTTTTAAAAAAGACAGTACAAACAGATCTGCAGAAAATTCAGTTTTTTAAAAAAAATTATCTGTGACTAATAGGTCAAGAAATTAATGACAAGAACAAGAATAAGAACTTCATCATAGAACTGTAAATTATGAAAATGAATCCAATAGAAATTTTGGAACATAGTAGAAAAATTATCCAATATGTGATATTAATATCAGATTAGATAACTGAAAAGAGAACTTTGAAGTTTAAATATACGTCAGAAAAAATTTCTGAGTCCCTAGCCCTGAGCAGCAAATGGATGGAAAAATATGGAGAAAAGCATAAGGAATGTCCAAAACATTGTGAAAGATCCAACATACATGTAATTAGAGTCTGAGGAGAAGAGAGAGAAAGGAGCAGCAGTAATATGTGAAGAGAGAATTTTTTTTTAATTCATGGAAGACATTGTCACATACTGAAGAAGCACAGAGAATTTTAAGCAAGATACATACAGAAAAAGTCATAGCTAGGCAAAGACTGTAAAACTTAAGCAGCAAAGAAAAAGAATTTCTTAAAGTAGCAAGAGGAACAAGATACTTTAACTTCTAAAGGGTAATAATGTCTGGTAGCTGACTTTTTTTTTTTTTTTTTTGAAATGAAAATCATAAATTTTTTTAAATTTATTTTTTTATACAGCAGGTTCTTATTAGTCATCCATTTTATACATATCAGTGTATACATGTCAATCCCAATCGCCCAATTCAGCACACCACCATCCCCACCCCACCAAGGTTTTCCCCCCGTGGTGTCCATACGTTTGTTCTCTACATCTGTGTCTCAATTTCTGCCCTGCAAACTGGTTCATCTGTACCATTTTTCTAGGTTCCACATATATGCGTTAATATACGATATTTGTTTTTCTCTTTCTGACTTACTTCACTCTGTATGACAGTCTCTAGAGCCATCCACGTCTCAACAAATGGCTCAATTTTGTTCCTTTTTATGGCTGAGTAATATTCCATTGCATATATGTACCACTTCTTCTTTATCCATTTGTCTGTTGATGGGCACTTAGGTTGCTTCCATGACCTGGCTATTGTAAATAGTGCTGCAATGAACATTGGGGTGCATGTGTCTTTTTGAATTATGGTTTTCTCTGGGTATATGCCCAGTAGTGGGATTGCTGGGTCATATGGTAATTCTATTTTTAGTTTTTTAAGGAACCTCCATACTGTTCTCCATAGTGGCTGTATCACTTTACATTCCCGCCAACAGTGCAAGAGGGTTGCCTTTTCTCCATGCCCTCTCCAGCATTTGTTGTTTGTAGATTTTCTGATGATGCCCATTCTAACTGGTGTGAGGTGATACCTCATTGTAGTTTTGATTTTCATTTCTCTAATAATTAGTGATGTTGAGCAGCTTTTCATGTGCTTCTTGGCCACATGTATGTCTTCTTTGGAAAAATGTCTACTTAGGTTTTCTGCCCATTTGTGGATTGTGTTGTTTGTTTTTTTAATATTGAGCTGCATGAGCTGTTTATATATTTTGGAGATTAATCCTTTGTCCGTTGATTCATTTGCAAATATTTTTTCCCATTCTGAGGGCTGTCTTTTAGTCTTGATTATGGTTTCCTTTGCAGTGCAAAAGCTTTGAAGTTTCATTAGGTCCCATTTGTTTATTTTTGTTTTTATTTCCATTACTTTAGGAGGTGGATCAAAAAAGATCTTGCTGTGATTTATGTCAAAGAGTGTTCTTCCTATGTTTTCCTCTAAGAGTTTTATAGTGTCCGGTCTTATATTTAAGTCTCTAATCCATTTTGAGTTTATTTTTGTGTATGGTGTTAGGGAGTGTTCTAATTTCATTCTTTTATATGTAGCTGTCCAGTTTTCACAGCGCCACTTATTGAAGAGACTGTCTTTTCTCCATTGTATATCCTTGCCTCCTTTGTCATACATTAGTTGACCATAGGTGCGTGTGTTTATCTCTGGGCTTTCTATCTTGTTCCATTGATCTACATTTCTGTTTTAGTGCCAGTACCATATTGTCTTGATTCCTGTAGCTTTGTAGTATAGTCTGAAGTCAGGGAGTCTGATTCCTCCAGCTCCGTTTTTTTCCCTCAAGACTCCTTTGGCTATTTGGGGTCTTTTGTGTTTCCATACAAATTTTAAGATTTTTTTGTTGTAGTTCTGTAAAAAATGCCATTGGTAATTTGATAGGGATTGCATTGAATCTGTAGATTGCTTTGGGGAGTAGAGTCATTTTCACAATATTGATTCTTCCAATCCAAGAACATGGTATATCTTTCCCTCTGTTGGTATCATCTTTAATTTCTTTCAACAGTGTCTTATAGTTTTCTGCATACAGGTCTTTTGTCTCCCTAGGTAGGTTTATTCCTAGGTATTTTATTCTTTTTGTTGCAATGTTAAGTGGGAGTGTTTCCTTAATTTCTCTTTCAGATTTTTCATCATTAGTATATAGGAATGTGAGAGATTTCTGTGCATAAATTTTGTATCCTGCAACTTTACCAAATTCATTGATTAGTTCTAGTAGTTTTCTGCTGGCATCTTTAGGATTCCCTATGTATAGTATCATGTCATCTGCAAACAGTGACAGCTTTACTTCTTCTTTTCCAATTTGTATTCCTTTTATTTCTTTTTCTTCTCTGATTGCCATGGCTAGGACCTCCAAAACTATGTTGAATAATAGTGGCGAGAATGGACATCCTTGTCTTGCTCCTGATCTTAGAGGAAATGCTTTCAGCTTTTCACCATTGAGAATGATGTTTGCTGTGGGTTTGTCGTATATGGCCTTTATTATGTTGAGCTAGGTTCCCTCTATGCCCAGTTTCTGGAGTTTTTATCATAAATGGCTGTTGAATTTTGTCAAAAGCTTTTTCTGCATCTATTAAGATGATCATATGGTTTTTATTCTTCAATTTCTTAATATGGTGTATCACATTGACTGATTTGCGTATATTGAAGAACCCCTGGGATAAATCCCACTTGATCATGGTGTATGATCCCTTTAATGTGTTGTTGGATTCTGTTTGCCAGTATTTTGTTGAGGATTTTTGCATCTATATTCATCAGTGATATTGGTCTGTAATTTTCTTTTTTTGTAGTATCTTTGTCTGGTTTTGGTATCAGGGTGATAGTGGCCTCATAGAATGAGTTTGGGAGTGTTCCTTCCTCTGCAATTTTTTGGGAGAGTTTGAGAAGGATGGGTGTTAGCTCTTCTCTAAATGTTTGATAGAATTCACCTGTGAAGCCGTCTGGTCCTGGACTTTTGTTTGTTGGAAGATTTTTTTTTTTAAATTTCATTTATTTATTTATTTATGGCTGCATGGGTCTTCGCTTTTGTGCGAGGGCTTTCTCTAGTTGCAGCAAGCAGGGGCCACTCTTCATCGTGGTGCACGGGCCTCTCATTATCGCGGCCTCTCTTGTTGCGGAGCACAGGCTCCAGACGCGCAGGCTCAGTAATTGTGGCTCACGGGCCCAGTTGCTTCGTGGCATGTGGGATCTTCCCAGACCAGGGCTCGAACCCATGTCCCCTGCATTGGCAGGCAGATTCTCAACCACTGTGCCACCAGGGAAGCCCTTGTTGGAAGATTTTTAATCACAGTTTCAATTTAATCACTTGTGATTGGTCTGTCCATATTTTCTATTTCTTCCTGGTTCAGTCTCAGAAGGTTGTGCTTTTCTAAGAATTTGTCCATTTCTTCCAGGTTGTCCATTTTATTGGCATAGTGTTGCTTGTAGTAGTCTCTTAGGTTGCTTTGTATTTCTGTGGTGTCTGTTGTAACTTCTCCTTTTTCATTTCTAATTTTATTGATTTGAGTCCTCTCCCTCTTTTTCTTGATCAGTCTGGCTAATAGTTTATCAATTTTGTTTATCTTCTCAAAGAACCAGCTTTTAGTTTTATTGATCTTTGTTATTGTTTTCTTTGTTTCTATTTCATTTATTTCTGCTCTGATCTTTATGATTTCTTTCTTTCTGCTAACTTTGGGTTTTGTTTGTTCTTCTTCCTCTAGTTCCGTTAGGTGTAATGTTAGATTGTTTCTTAGAGATTTTTCTTGTTTCTTGAGGTAGGCTTGTATAGCTATAAACTTCCCTCTTAGAACTGTTTTTGCTGCATCCCATAGGTTTTGGATCGTCGTGTTTTCATTGTCATTTGTCTCTAGGTATTTTTTGATTTCCTCTTTGATTTCTTCAGTGATCTCTTGGTTATTTAGTAATGTATTTTTTAGCCTCCACGTGTTTGTGTTTTTTACATTTTTTTCCCTGTAATTCATTTCTAATCTCATAGCATTGTGGTCAGAAATGATGCTTGATATGATTTCAATTTTCTTAAATTTACTGAAGCTTGATTTGTGACCCATGATGTGATGTATCCTGGAGAATGTCCTATGTGCACTTGAGAAGAAAGTGTAATCTGCTGTTTTTGGATGGAATGTCCTATAAATATCAATTAAATCTGGTCTACTGTGTCATTTAAAGCTTGTGTTTCCTTATTAATCATTGGATGATCTGTCCATTGGTATAAGTGAGGTGTTAAAGTCCCCCACTATTATTGTGTTACTGTCCATTTCCTCTTTTATAGGTGTTAGCAGTTCCCTTATGTACTGAGGTGCTCCTATGTTGGGTGCATATATATTTATATTTGTTATGTCTTCTTCTTGGATTGATCCCTTGATCATTATGTAGTGTCCTTCCTTGTCTCTTGTAACATTCTTTATTTTGAAGTCTACTTTATCTGATATGAGTATTGCTACTCCAGCTTTCTTTTGATTTCCATTTGCACGGAATATCTTTTTCCATCCCTTCACTTTCAGTCTGTATGTGTCCCTAGGTCTGAAGTGGGTCTCTTGTAGACAGCATATATATGGGTCTTGGTTTTGTATCCATTCAGCGAGCCTGTGTCTTTCGGTTGGAGCATTTATTCCATTCACGTTTAAGGTGATTATCGATATGTATGTCCCTTTTACCATTTTCTTAATTGTTTTGGGTTTGTTTTCATAGGTCTTTTTCTTCTCTTGTGTTTCCCATTTAGAGAAGTTCCTTTAGCATTTGTTGTAGAGCTGGTTTGGTGGTGCTGAATTCTCTTAGCTTTTGCTTGTCTGTAAAGCTTTTGATTTCTCTGTTGAATCTGAATGAGATCCTTGCCGGGTAGAGTAATCTTGGTTGTAGGTTCTTCCCTTTCATCACTTTAAGTATATCATGCCACTCCCTTCTGGCTTGTAGGGTTTCTGCTGAGAAATTGGTAGCTGATTTCTTAACAAGAACAATGGAAGCCAGAAAACGTGTTAAGGGACTGAAAGAACAAGTATTCACCTCCTTGCACATCCCTCAAGTACTAGAAGTGTTATTCAGAAGTGTGCTTTTAGATGGAGACAAGGGATGTGAGAAGGAATCAATTAGGAGAATATATGGGATAATCTAAATGAATATCATTTGTATAAAAATAATTATGTTTCATATCATTTAAAATGTAGAGAGAATACAAATAATTGAGAAACAACAGTACAAGAATCCTGAGAGTGCAAATACAGTTAGAGTTAAAAGGGGTTTTTTTCATTGTTTGGGATGCAAAGTATTGATTTACAGTAAGCCTAATAATAATTCAACAATACAAACTGTAATGCCACAAAAGTCACTGAAATGATACAAGAAGGCATAAGTAACAAGCTAGCACAGGAAAAATGTAGATTAATAAAACATATAAATTAATCTAAAAGAAGACAACAATGGAGAGAAAAAGGAACTTGAAAAGGTGGTCAAGTAGAAGACCAATAGTAAAGGGTCGATTTAAGCTCCAATTAGAAAACGAAATGACAGAAAAAGATATGTCATGCAAGAGCCCCTCAAAGAAAGCTGGCATAGCTACACTCATAGCATACAAGGCAGATTTCAAGGAATGCACATTAGTATTGATAAGAAGGATACTTTATAAAGCTAAAGGATCAACTATCAGGAAGATATGTAATTCTACATTTGAATGCTCTTAACAATGTAGCCTCGCAGTATGTAAACCCCAAATTTTCAGAAATAAAAAGACAAACCCACAGTCATAGTTGGGGACTTTAATACACTTCTCTCAGTAACTAATAAAGCAAGTAAACATAAAAACATACATATTCTACCTCATTAGTCACCAGAAATTGAAATTTAAAACCACAACGTAAAAGCCTACACACCCAACAGCTTAATTTAAAAAGACAGACAGTAATACATGTTGGCGAGGATGGAATTCACTTGTGCTGTTGGTTGGAGAGAAAACTGCACCAATCACTTTGAAAAACTCTTTGGTATTATTCATTAAATTTGAATATACACGTACTCCATGGCCCAGAGAGTTTTACTCCCAGGATATAGCCAACAGAAATGCGTATTTTCATCAAGAAATATTATAGCAGCATGAGTTGTAAAAGACAAAGACAGCATATAACTGAAAATGCCCATCTCTAGCAGAAGCAGGAAATCAATTTTGGTAAATTCAATGAATGATTATCATTAACAAGGGGAATGAATGATTAATACCATGCACAATAACCTAAATAAATCTCACAAACATAATGGCAGATGAAAGAAGCCAATAACAAATAATTTAAATCATATCATTCCATGTATACAAAATCCAAGTATATAGTGCTGTAAGTCAGAAGAGCAGTTATCTTGGGAAGGAAACAGTAGACAATGGAAGAGAACACAAATGGTGTCCCTGGGGTATAAAAAATAATAAAGTTTTTTTTTTACCTGAATGGTGGTTTAATGGTGATTCATCTCTGTGCTAAGCTGTTAAGCTGTACACTTAAGGGTTTTGCATTTTATTATATGAATGTTTTAATTTTAAAAATCTATTTACAATATTAACTTAGTACATAATGTACAAAAAAAAATCTTTTTCTGATTAATCCTGTTTTCACTAAATCCTTATATCTGAGTTAATTCCTGGGTTCCACTCCTGCACCCTCGCAGGGTGTTCAGGAATATTCTCCAGTAAAGGAAAGTCAAACTGAAGACTCACTGCCAAAGCATCCTACACATTCTCTGTATGACTTTCTGGACAGTCAGACGGTCAGTTTTGCTTAAACGTGTAAGTTCTATACAGCATGTGTTACAACTTACTGGGTTGTCTGAGTCCATATTTGGCTGTCCGAAAAAGATCTGGTCCTTTTTCAGGATTTCAGCCTTTTGCCTACACCACGTGACTTTAAGTTAGCAAGAGGAATTATTCTTTCCTGCTTTAATACCTGAAATCTATTTGTAAATCCTATAAAAAAATCTTGAGCATTATATTTTAAGTTCCTCCTGCCATTCACTAACAGAAATCTGTTTGTCTCCCATCTTTGATTATTTCTCTCCTATCAGCTTTTCCCTGCTGTCCTATATTATTAGACTGGCTCTCCTCTTCCCAAATCCAGAATGTTGGGTGCGCGCGAGCAGGTGTGTGGGTGTATGTGTGTGTGTGCACACACACACATCGGGGTATGGGCTTCTGGGCAGTCAGAATCTTTCCTACAGTAGAGATTCCAGCATCCTTGAGTTTCTTGCTGGTTTTTGGCTATCTTATTACTTGAAATTGTTAGTTTCTGCTTTTATGGAAGGAACCACTCCCATTTAAACATACAATTTTTCTATTTATGTTAGTTTTTGTCTGGTTTGTGTTGGATAAAATATTTATTCTGTTTCACACACATATGTATGTATATGTGTATGTGTTTTATTGCTTCACAGACTTTATCCATCCTAGAGGACAAAGACAGGTTTAACAGATGTCTGTTTTAAATTGTCTGCAAAAACTACATTCAACAAAGACTTAAATTGGTGATTCTTCCTAGTGTAGAAATAAAGTCTATGCAATTTCCATAGAATTTGGACTATAGCTTTCAAAGTATTCTTCGAATTTTGCATAGGTGTGAATGTGCAATCCCAAATTAGTTATATTCTAGAGCAAAGGGAAGAGGGAAAGTGTGAGAAGGAGAGCATTCTGGAAATGGCTATATTTTCAACTCCTTCCCAGGGTGGCAAATACGTTTCAAGAAATTGCTTATATAATGTGTTCTTAAAATTTGGTACCGGGCTTCCCTGGGGGCGCAGTGGTTGAGAATCTGCCTGCCAATGCAGGGGACACGGGTTCGAGCCCTGGCCTGGGAAGATCCCACATGCTGCAGAGCAAATGGGCCCGTGAGCCACAACTACTGAGCCTGCGCGTCTGGAGCCTGTGCTCCGCAACAAGAGAGGCCGCGATAGTGAGAGGCCCGCGCGCCGTGATGAAGAGTGGCCCCCGCTTGCCGCAACTAGAGAAAGCCCTCGCACAGAAACGAAGACCCAACACAGCCGTAAATAAAATAAATAAATAAAAATAAAAAAATAAACAGGAGCTGTTGTTTAAAAAAAAAAAAAATTTGGTGCCATCCTTCAGCTTTAATATTTCTGTTTGAGAAATGCCTTGCATGCAGGCTTGGGGTAAAAGAAATAAAGGCTTTTAATTAAGTGATAATGATTGACTTGTTCCTATTTAGACATGCAAATCAGCACAGGAAGATTCACTGACACTCCTCCAGCTGGGGAGCTGGGGATATTTTGGAAATAATGTTTGACGCTCCAGAAGAGCAGCCAAAGCTGGCTTGTTCATAGGGAGGATCCCCTTTGTTTTGGACTCCGTTTCTTCTGGTCCTTAAAATCCCTCCCTTGTTGAGGATTCTTTTTCACAGGAGTATGTCTCAATACAGACTTTGGGTACTGGAATCCCGCTTTTAAACAACAAACTTCAGCACAGACAGAAAACAAAATGAGGTACAAACAGGCTACCACCCTCAGGTAATTCATGGACATTTTTTCCAGAGTGATCTGATCTACTTTCTTATTTAAGGAGAGAGATTCTGAGAGCTCAGATGAGCCCTGTCTTGTGTGTCTGAATTAAGCACCTGCCCCTGTTCCCAGGGTTTGATTCATAGGACCTGCCTTTTTGCAACAGGTATCAGGTACATTCGGTTGTAATAAGATATGCCCTGGGGTCCTTTCTCTGATCTTTTCCCCCTTTCATTCTCCCCACACTCTCTGACTTTCCCTCCCGAGTCTCATTCAGAACCACAAGAATCGATCTTGTGTGCCAGGCCAGTGTGAGGGTTTGTCTGTGAAGCTGTTTGGTGCCTTCCTTTGGCTTTAATATTTTTAGTATTTCTCAGTAGCCGGGCTTGCAACTGAGCAGGAAAACCGTGTCCCAACTCCCTCGTGTTTGGTAGAAGAGGCCAGTACCTTACACACTAAGCATGGGTCTGGGACCACAGCCTCCGTGAAATGTCACAGCCTCTCCAAGCTCAGCTCTTGGGAAAAACACGACGTGGAGGCCTGTATGCGCCACCCCTGTCTTGTTTGTAGTTTGCGACCTGCTCCTTCCCGGTCACCGCCCACCTCCGCTATATACCCCCTTTATCTCTACTCTAAATTAAAAGTGCTTCCCTGTTCCAGAATATTCTCTACATCCCTCCACCCCTATTCCTTCAATATTCATTTATTTGTGTCCCTTCTCTTATGATAAGAAATATGACTGAGTTAATGTAGTTCACAGGGTTGGAAAATAGAGAATCTGGGACTAAAATTCAGGCCTTCTTTTTTGGCTGGTTTTTATTTATTTATTTTTTCTAACATCTTTATTGGAGTATAATTGCTTTACAATGGTGTGTTAGTTTCTGCTTTGTAACAAAGTGAATCAGCTATACATATACATATATCCCCATATCTCCTGCCTCTTGCGTCTCCCTCCCACCCTCCCTATCCCACCCCTCTAGATGGACACAAAGCACCGAGCTGATCTCCCTGTGCTATGCGGCTGCTTCCCATTAGCTATCTATTTTACATTTGGTCGTGTATATATGTCCATGCCACTCTCTCACTTCATCCCAGCTTACCCTTCCCCCCTCCGTGTCCTCAAGTCCATTCTCTACGTCTGCGTCTTTATTCCTGTCCTGCCCCTAGGTTCTTCAGAACCTTTTTTTTTTCAGGCCTTCTTTCTCTTAATCCAGCAGGCTTCTTTTTGATCATTTCCATGTAATTCTGAATAGCTCTTTTTTCATCCTACCATCTACGTGAATATGTAACTGCTCCCAATCGCATTTTTGTTGTATGCCCTGTATTGGACCATAATTTGGCAAAAAGAAAAGTGTGATCTTATTCTATAAATGTTCTACATCATCTTTACAGAGTAAAACACTTTCTGTTCTAGTTGGAGAAAAGTTGTCAGAAGTTTGTCTAACTGGGTCTCATACAATCTAAACAGTTATTACCTTTACCAAAAACATCAACAACAGGAACCGAACTTGGAATTGAGAAATTCATCAGATGTTCAGAAAAGCTGTGGAACTAGATTAACCTGGAAGAATGAGGACACTGCAACTGAAAAAAAAAGCTTTTCTTGAATTTTAACTCTAGAATTTGGTCACCCCTAGTCTCATATATCTTACAGTGTCTTGGGGACAGCAGGTTATCATGACCAGATCAGCAGGAGAGTTTGTTGCATGAGCTCATGTATACACAACAGCTCCATGATGCTGGAGACATTTATGAGGCTTATTATGTTTCAGTTCTTGTTTAACGGCAAGCCCCTACTTGGGCAGTGGAATCCTGCTGATTTACTACTTAGGAATAAATTACAGTTTAGAATTTGGATTTTTCATGGTTTTCTTTGTGTCAGCATAAATAAACATAGCTAATAGGGCTATGTCTCGTTGCCTATTAGACTGGCTGTAAGTAAAAGGCTTCCTGGCTTGTGAAAAATATCAGCAAGATGAGAGGACTGAACTGATTTACCTGAAAGTATTTATCATCTCGAGGGCTTTGGGATGTAGATGTCAAATGCCGCAAATTATCAGCATTTCCTAACTCATACTTTGAGCTTATACCTTTTATTTTTCCATCAGTTCTAATATTATTATTGAAGAAGCCATTATCCCTGGGGACTGGGAAGTCGTTCTTGATCAATTAAGGAGGCAGAGATGTCCGAGAGGCTGCTCAGGACCATCTCCATCTTTGTGTATCGTTCTCTTGATGGAATCTAGAGTGACGCCTTCACAAGCTTTGAGGGAAAGTTCACAATTTTGTAATTACTGAGAGAAAAAGTGGAATGCCATTTCTAGGTCTTCATCCAGAGTGATTTCTTGGCTCCAATTCCCCCATTGCATTTGCAGAAACGGCGTTTTGGTGTTAGTTAACATTCAAGGAATAGTTTCAAGTTTTACAACTGCAAAAGGGTCATTATTTTTATCAGTGTGCTGGAGGTTATTTTGAGTCTGACTACGGAGGGCCTGATTCAATAAAATCTCAGCCTGAGTCTCCCAGCAGGATGCTCAAACCATGGGAATTCAACGGGAGAGCCCACATGGGCTTCTATGATACTGAACCAGGGTTGAATTTCCATTTAATCATTCTCAAGAAATCAAAAGACACTTTGGGATTAAATGGCAAACCTTTTAACTAGGAATTCCTCAGCCAAAATGGCCAATTAGCATTTAAATTGCAGAACTGCCTTATGTAAGAGGGAATGAGTAACTGAAGAAATAAAATATCTTCCTTATTAGTTAAAAAGGTAAACCCAGAAACATGGAGTTATCGTGAAATAAGCATTTTCTCCTAGGACAGGGAAAGTACCACAGGGCTTTTGTTGCAAAGGAGAATTAAAAAAAGACCTGAATTATTTACTTATGCTGATGCTTTTAGCTTTAATTGGCAAAATTGGCTCAAGTGAATGATATTTGAACCTGCCCTCTAATTATATATATATATTTTTTTTCTATGAGCTTGTTTTATTTTAATACATATATATATTTAGATTCCACATATAAGAGAGATCATGTGGTATTTGTCTTTCTGTCTGACTTATTTTACTTAGTATAATGCCCTTTCTCTTTATCGATATTCACTAGTTGTTTATGTATCATTCTTCTGATTGATTTTAGTTCTTTGTCCATGTTTTCCTTTAGTTCTTTGAGCATATTTAAGATAATTAATTTAAGCAGAATAAAGAAAAAACAGAATGAAAAGAATTGAGGACAGTCTCAGAGACCTCTGGGACAACATTAAATGCACCAACATTCGAATTATAGGGGTCCCAGAAGAAGAAGAGAAAAAGAAAGGGTCTGAGAAAATATCTGAAGAGATTTTTATGGTAACTATATATTTTTACATAACGTTTTGCAAGTGACTCAACAACTCAGTTTTTATGTCTTAAAATTGATTTTAAAAATAAGTTCTTTTATTACTGGAAAACAAAAATAATACATTATATTTAGAAATGACCTACATTCAGTTTTATGTATTCATAAAATCTTTGGCCCATTGAAGTCTCCTTCCCAATCTTCTAGTATGCACCTCAGGGGCTTGGAGGCCAAAGAGAATGGGAGTTGGCTTAGGGAAAAAACCCCACACATTTCTGGCATGACTGCATATAAGGAAAACTTAAAACCTTTCAGAAATGTAGTTGAAAATATCTCTTAAGAAATTGTTTATGATCTTTCCCCGTATATGACCATCTAACTTTTAGGCTCTGCTCTCACCAAACTCATTGAGTATGTAAATTTCAAATGTTGGTTCTCCACCAACATTTACTAATGTTGTTATTGTTATGTGTTTGTATACCTCCTTTGTTTTTTTTTTTTTTTTTTTAGAAATTCACGTTCTTTTATTTATTTATTTATGACTGTATTGAGTCTTCATTTCTGTGCGAGGGCTTTCTCTAGTTGCGGCAAGTGGGGACCACTCTTCATCGCGGTGCGCAGGCCTCTCACCATCGCGGCCTCTCTTGTTGCGGAGCACAGGCTCCAGACGCGCAGGCTCAGCAATTGTGGCTCACGGGCCCAGTTGCTCCGTGGCATGTGGGATCTTCCCAGACCAGGGCTCGAACCCGTGTCCCCTGCATTGGCAGGCAGATTCTCAACCACTGCGCCACCAGGGAAGCCCTGTATACCTCCTTTTAAAAAATTAAAATGGTACAGTAAATTAGACGGTTGTTGTTATACTTGGCAATGTTCTTCTTCTCCCTGTCAGGCCCTCCCCATGGTATCGCAGATTCCATGGGATTCCATGACATGTCACCTTGGTGTAGACCAGCAGTTGTGGACTGGAAGGGATCTGCCCAGTTCTTACTCTGGTAGCTGTGTTTTCAAAAGGGGTGATACAGTTAGGAAATTATAGGTCCATTTGGATTTTCACACAGATGGGGAGACGATGCATTTTGAAGGTAAATATCCTGCAGAGGACCACCAAGGAATTCTTTACACACTCATTCAGACTACAAGAGTGATGGGTTTATATGTGACACTTCTAGGTAGTATTTTTATTTTTAAAGGAAGTAAAATATGAATGCAAAGGAATGAAAATGGTGTCGGAGACATATTTGGCTTTGTGGCTGTGTGCCTTTCTCATAAGGAGACTACAAGAACTCTGCCCAAACATAGAAACTGGTCTTAGTTAAAGCTCTAGACCCTGTTTTAATCTGTTTTAACCATGATAAAAATTAAACCATTCATATACTTTGAAAAAATATTATTTTAAAAAATGTCTGTTACTGAAGACTAGTTTAGAAATAGATACAAGAAATCCTGTTTCTGTTGACAGCACCATCCTGGGCAATTATAACCTGAAAACTTAAAGTCATCAATATTCAGCCCTACTTTTTCTTTGCTACTTAGGTCCAAGAGGTACTGAATTTTTCTGATTTACACCCAGAGTTTTTTGGGTTTTCCTTTGTATTCCCATTGCAACAGTTTTCACTTTCTTTGGATGGAACTTTTCAGTAGCCTCACAATTTCTTATCTTCCTCTGATCCATGAATGTTGTCACCAATATTATCCTTTTGAAACAATAAATCTATCCTTTCACTCACTTGTGGAAAAGCATTTGTGTCCCTCAATTGCCTCAGAATAAAATGCAGTCTTCTTCCCTGGCATCATTCAAGTTGCGCCACAATTTGGCTGCATCTTTCAAGGATTTCATTGCTACTCACTAATTAGCCCACTCACTTCTGCTGCTATGTGTTTGCTCACTACTATGCATCCGTTTCAATGAACTATCCTGCCCCGCAATCTCTGAGGGCCAGAGTTCCTTATAATTTTCAAGGGCTAGCAGAAATGCCACTTCTCTAAGATACCCACCATCCTTCTCCTCGTAGCTATCCTAACACTTTGTTTTTAATTCTTGACCATTGTTTAGCTTTTTAATATACATTTTTTGCTGAGAAATGTTTTACATACAGTAAAATGCACAGGTCTTAAGAAGATACTTCAATCTGTTCAAATAAATGCATGCAACTGTGGAATCCACACCCTTAGGTGTAGTTCATTTTCTGTTTTACTGATTTCCACTCTACTGTTTCATTCCTTCTAATTGCTTTAGTGTATATTTTTCTACTTTATCTACCTTAAGATGTAAACTGAGACAGCTCTTTAAGACTTTTCTTCCCGTCTAAAGTGTGCAGTTGATATGTATCTCGTTATAAATATCACTGTTGCCGATTCCCCCACATTTTAATACATTGTCTTTTTCTTTTCCTTCAGTTTAAATACATATCTAATTTCCCATGTAATCTCATTTTTGTCCCAGGGTTTTTTAAAACTGTGATTTTTTAACTTTCACATATTTGAGGCATTCTACAAATATCTTTTTGTTTTCGATTCCTACTTTAATTCCATTGTGGTCAGAAAATGAAGTCTGTATCATTTCAATAATATTAACTTAATAAGATTTCTTTTATGTCCCATCATATGGTCCATTTGTTGAATATTGCACGTGCACTTAAAAAGAATGTGTGCTCTGCTGCTTCAACGAAATGTCAATCAGGTCTCAGTTGACTGAGAGTGTCGATCAGATGTGTATCTGTTACTGCTTTTTCTTTTACTTTTGGTTTACTTTTTTTCATTAATAATTGAAACAGAAGAGTTAATATCTCCAAGTATCATTAGAAGACTTGTCTATTTGTCCTTTAATTCTCTCAGGTTTTGCTTTATGTATCTTGATTTTCTTTTACAAGGTGCACACACATGCCTCTCTGTGGAACTGACATTTCTATCATTATGAAATGTCCTTCTTTATTTTGGGTAATACTCCATGCTTGGAAACATGTTTTCTAGCCACTCCAGCTTTCTTATGATTAATGTTTACATGGTACATCTTTATTCATCAACATACTTTTAACCTAGTCATGTCCTTATATTCAAAACACAACTCTTTAAAAGTATATAGTGGGGTCTTGGTTTTGTTTTCTCCAATCCGACAATCTCTACCCTAAATCGGAGTTTTTCATCCATTTACATTTAAAATAATTATTAATGAAGTTGGCTTTACTTCCATTATCTTGTCGTTTTTCCCCTACTTGTCCCATCTATCTTTGTTTCCTTTTCCTTTTTTCATTGCTTCTTTTGGATTAATATATGTCCCTTTTGTTATCTTTTGTTTGGATTCCACTTTATCTTGACTATTGTCTCATTAGCTGTACCCCCTTGCTTTAGTTTTAGGAGTTGCTCTATGGTTTGCAATACGCAATTAACTTACTGAAGTCTACCTTGTACGACTGTATGAATATTACATACCACTTCACACATAAGGTGATACATTCATAGCAACACACTTTTAGGACTCCTCTCACTCTTGTCATTGCTGTTATATATTTTCCTTCTTCACCTGTTATAAACTCCATAACACATTGCTATTATTTTTTTAAAATAGAGCAGTCCCCCCACCTTATCTGCAGTTTCACTTTACATGTTTTTAGTTACCCAAGGTCAACCATGGGTAACTGGGAAAATTCCAGAAATAATCAATACATAAAATCTAAATTGATATGTAGCTGTTCTGAGTAGCATCATGAAATCTCATGCAGTCCTGCTCTCTCCTGCCTGGCAGAGGAATCATCCCTGTGTCCACACCGGATGTGCTACCAGCCTGTTAATCACTTAGTAGTCCTCTGGGTTATCAGATTGACTGTTGCGCTACTGTGGAGAGCTTGCA
Source organism: Balaenoptera acutorostrata (assembly GCF_949987535.1). NCBI lineage: Eukaryota > Metazoa > Chordata > Mammalia > Artiodactyla > Balaenopteridae > Balaenoptera > Balaenoptera acutorostrata. The sequence continues at coordinate 9,614,608 of NC_080066.1, read as the reverse complement.
TTCAGGTGACTTTTATTTTACTTAATATTGGCCTCAAAGCACAAGAAGAGTGATTCTGGCAATTTGGCCAAAGAGAAGCTGTAAAGTGCTTCCTTAAGTGAGAAGATGTAAGTTCTCAACTTATTAAGAAAGAAAAAAAAATCATAGGCTGAGGCTGCTAAGATCTGTGGTCAGAATGAATCTTCTATCTGTGAAATTGTACAGAAGGAAAAAGAAATTTGTGCTAGTTTTGCTTTTGTATCTCAAACTGTTGCTTATGGTGCATGGTAAGTGCTTAGTTGAGATGCAAAAGGCATTAAATTTGTATAATAAGATATGTTGAGAAAAAGCATATTCACATAACTTTTATTACAGTATGTTGTTATAACTGTTCTATTTTGTTAGTTATTGCTAATCTCGTACTGTGCCTAATTTATAAATTAAGCTTTATCATAGGTATGTATGCATAGGAAAAAACATAGTATACCTAGGGTTCTAGCTGCCATTTCAGGCACCCACTGGGGGGGGCGGGTTTTGGAACATATCCTCCACAGACAAGGGAGGACTACTGTATTCAGTTTTTTTAAGCAGATTTTTAAAAGGGAAAATGTCTTTTCTGTTTACCCACATATTTCCCACTTCCATTGCTTTCATTTCTA